>NW_010336285.1:0-22470 GCF_000700745.2 Antrostomus carolinensis | reverse complement strand
GGGGGAGCCCGGAGACGCCAAGGCGCCTGCGCGGGCACCTGCAGACGCGTGCGCAGCGCGGGCCAGGGCAGGGCGGGCTGAGGGCGGCCGTGCCGTGGTGGTCTGTGCGCGGCTGGGGTCGAGCTGTGACAGTCTGTGTGCCCGGGCTGATGTCCAAGCGCCCTAGGGGCGCAGAGGGCGGCAGCGATGGCCCGTGGGATGGTGGTTTTCTGGTGGAGGGCACTTCCCCCAGCCTGTCCTGACCCACGTTTAGGGCATAGTAGTGGGCGGTGAAAGGCCAGATTAGGGGTGACTGAAGTTACTCGTTTGGGAAATGCTGGATGTGCCCTGTCACAGAATGACAGAATTGCCTCGATTGGAAAAGACCTTTCAGATCATCGAGCCCAATCAGTAACCTCACGCTGACAAGTCCCTGACTAAACCGTGTCCCTAAGCGCTATGTCTACACAACTCTTCAAGGCCTCCAGGGGTGGGGACTCCACCACTGTAACCTGTCCCAGTGCCTGAGAACCCTTTCAGTAAAGAAATTCTTCCTAATATCCAATCTAAATGTTACGCTGTGTCCTGTTCTCTTTGCACCCTGATTTACCGATTGGAAGTTGAGACACTGAAAGTTTTCCACAGTGCAATTGCATGAGGAGGCTGCAGCCACAAAACCCCTTTCCCTGGGGGACACTGGTAAGGCACCGAGGGTGGGATGGCTCATTGCAGCGGCTTCCTGCCAGGCCAGAAGCACTGCTGCATCTTCTGCTTGTTTCCCCTTTTCTGGAAGGCCAAAAAAGAGATGTTTTCACATTGTCCATAGCAGAGCTTCACATAAATTGGTCCCACAGGCTGGAGAACTTTGTTGGAGCAGCTAGAGGGGGTCACTCACAGGGTCTCCCCCAAGCCGCCTCCTGGGCGAAGCCCTACCAAAGGTGAATCCACCTCCAGGTTTTGGGACCCCATTTGGGCTGGGTACACCAGGAGCTCACTGAACAGCTCCCTCACTACTGGCATGGGCAATGCATGGCTAACACCATCACAGCCTGTATCAGAAAACATCCAGACATGTAACAACAAAGGCAGGCCTGTTGCAGCAAGTGGGCTGTTCATGACTGACAAGAACACTCTTTGTTCACTATCTCTGAATGCGTTTTGAATTGCCTCTAAAAATTGCTATAGGAAGGTGGTTATTATCTCTTTGTGAATAATAGAAAAATGCAACAAATACAGCTCCATCTGACCAAGCTTCTTCCATAGTTCCTTTATAACATACTTCAGATATATCTGAAAGCACTCACCAAATAAGTTAATCTTGTGTATATATTTGTATGTAGATATAGATATAGATATAGATATAGATATATAGATATAGATATCTTACTGACTTAAAGTTCCTCTTACTAATTGCTTACTAACTTTGTAACTTTTACTTCCTCATGTTTGTTAGACAAGAACCCTGTGGATATTTTAAATTGAATTTGTCTTTCTGAATAGTGTTACAAGCCTGTCATGCCCCTTTCTTCTTGAAAAACGTCTTCTTTCAGTCCCTCTCTTGATTCTGACAGGCATTATGATAGTAGTAAGAAGATCTCCATGTGTAACCCTATCTGGTTTACATAACACATGCCATTATCTCTACTAGCTTCTACTTTATCTCTAATTATTGGACATCTAGTCCTCTTTCTTCTGCAGCCAAATTCAATACCTCAGAAGTAATGAAAACCTTGTTAGTATTGTACTTGCTTTTCTTTGTATAGTCTTCCTTAAAAGCCAAAAGAATATGTGTGTGTGTGTGTGCATGTGCGTGCACACTATTTTCAGATCATTCACAGTTAGCTCATTCTCTGTTTTCTTCTGAACCTTTCTTTTATTGAGATAATACAAGCTAAGTTTCACAGAATAATGTGTAGATGTTTCCTGCTAAAGCCAGTTTGAATCGCTTTTTACTGTTATCATCTCATCATTCTTTAAACAATTTTTAAATTCACTCAGTTAAACCCACTAAGCCTTCCTTGTGTTCTGAGCAGTTCTGCCTAACTAACCAAAAAATACAAATTCTGTCATATCAATTCAAATTACTCTAGTTTTTAAATTTGAATCATGTCAGGGGGGTTGGAACGAGATGATCTTTAAGGTACCTTCCAACCCAAACCGTTCTATGATTCTATGATTCTGTGATTCTATGATTCTATGAAAGGGATTTTGTGCTGGTACCCAGTCTCAATTTTCAGTTTGGCTAATTTAAATTTGTCTAGAAATTAAACTTATCTGGATATCCAAGCATACAAGGCCTGTATTTCAATGCAATTCAGAATTAGTTAACTTTGTCTGCTAAGTCTTTATTGATTGTACTTGCTGCTTCTTGTTGCTGACCTGTAAGAGCAGCCTTCAGTGCAATTTCAGCAACGCCAATGGCAATGCAATCCCCATTTCCTGCTGTTTCTTTCCTCTTTTTTCAAAACAAAACAACAGTCCCAGTCCCACCTCCAATCTGGACAAAAATCTTCATGTCATATTCAACTTTGCATAGACATCTGGTACATGCTGTTAAATAAGCTCTGTGTTTCATATCACTCATTACAAAGGCAGGTGAAGCCTTTCATTTTATGGCAGTTAGAAACAACCCCTATACTAGGTGGCCTAAAAAATTTTAATCAAACAGGTTTATGAAGATCTCCACTATATGCAGCAGGGAAATCTGTCACAGAAAAAGAGCACTGGTTATAGAGAATGATATAAACATAGAATGGTTTGGGTTGGAAGGGACATTTCAAGGTCATCTAGTCCAATCTCCCTGCAGTGAGCAGGGACATCTCCAACTAGATCAGGTTGCTCAGAGCCCCGTCCAACCTGACCTTGAATGTTTCCAGGGATGGGGCTTCTAACACCTCTCTGAGCAACCTGTTCCAGTGTTCCACCACCCTCACTGTAAAAAATTTCTTCCTTTGCAGTATTGAAAAGCTGCAATAAGGTCTCACTGGAGCCTCCTCTTCTCCAGGGTGAACAACCCCAACTCTCTCAGCCTTTCTTCATAGGAAAAGTGCTTCATCCCTCTGATCATTTTTGTAGGGGAGAGCGGTGTATGTTGTTTATCTTAAGTACGGCTTTTGACTGTCTCCCATTATGCCCTCACAGACAAACTAATGAAGTGTGGGCCATTTAAGTGGAGAGTGAGCTGGACTGAAATTTGGCTTAACTGCGGAGCTCAAAGGGTTGAGATCAGCAGCACAAAATGGAGCTGGAGCATGGTTGGCAGCAGTGTGCACCCTCAGCAAGTTTGCTGACAGTGTAAAACTGGGAGGAGAAACATACACCAGATGTTTGTGCTGCCATTCAAAGGGACCTTGACGGGCTGGAGAACTGGGCTGAGAGGGATCTCAAGAAGTTCAACAAAGGGAAATGTAAAGTCTTGCACCTGGGGAGGAATAATCCCATGCACCAGTTCAGGCTAGGGGTCTTGTCAGTGTGTGTAAATATCTGAAGGGAAGTTGCAAAGAAAATGGAGCCAGACTTCTTGGTGGTGACCAGTGAAAGGACAAGAGGCAGTGGGCACAAATTGAAATACAGGAAATTTCATTTAAGCGTAAGAACAAATTTCTATGGTGAGGGTGGTCAAACACTAGAACAGGTTGCTCGGAGAGGTTGTGTGGTCTCCATCGTTGTAGTTAGTCAAAACCTCATTGTAAATGTCCCTGAGTAACCTGCTCAGGGTTAGTTGACTGCTTTGAGCAGGGGCATTGGACTAGGTGATCTCCAGAGGTCCCTTCAAACCTTAAATATTCTGCGGTAGATGGTTTCTTTTTTTTTAATTCCTTAAAATCTTATTCAGATTTGGCTGAAATTTAAGATTTCAGAAATTGGCATGATCAATCTCTAGCTTGCATTGCTCAGTGTGATTTGGTCACGGTGCCAGCATCCTGCAACTCTGCACCTTACCCTCACTCTGGCCACCATTTGATTCCCTCCATGCTCACTCTTCAGTCCTGTCAATAAAAACCTGAACTTTCCTGGTGAAGTTATGTTCCTTCCCGAGTGAAATTCCCTTTAGTTGGTGTGTTTCTGCTGACACGTGGCATGCCAGGACTTCTTGTACCAACTAAGCATTGTGAGACATCATGCAGGCGCACCCCCACTATGGGATTGTCCCTACATCAGTGACTGCTTTCATTGATTTCCTGTTAATTCTGCGCCTCTGCCAGTGACTGGAAATCCCTGGTGTGTTAGTGAAATGCCTGCTTTTCTTCTAAGTCTGCCTTTTGATCCAACTAGACAGACAGTACTCCACATGACTTTAGTGCTGCTACTCAGTTTAAGACCCAAATGTCTACAGTCAGAGCAGGAGGGGATACTGGGGGAAAGAGCCTTTTTTCAAGAATAAATAGATATGGAAGGAAAAATGTGAAGATCATGGAGGGAACAATCCAATGTAAAGCCTAAAAACTGAGATAAGAGCCAGTGCCAGGTGAAGAAGAAGAAAAAGCAGGTTGTTTTCTCACAAGGTACAGTCTTAACTTTAGTGGTCCATGGTGTTCCTTTTATGACCAGCTTGTGCACTCCTTATGTTGGCTGTGCACTCCTTGCACACAGCATACTGAACTGGGATACTGCTCTTATCATTCACATAAGCCTGCGGTGAAAAATACCAACTGTTTAAATCAGCAGAGATTTTTGGGAACAGAGACACGGATAGAGTCAAAACTATTGAGATACAGAATGCCTTAGGGAGCTCACTGAACACATGTAGCTAATTTAGGAAGGGAATTCACTGTAACAGGGCTGGTACATTAACATAGTGATCTTGTTTACTTTCTCAAGGTTTCTACATCAGCATTCGATGCCTTTCCTCCTAACTCATTCCCCCATCAAATTGTACCTACCAGCTGCTGGTGGGAGGGAAAGGGGAGCGTATATTAAGAACACTGAAATGTCAGTATTTGGCAAAAGTCCAAAAAGTTAAACTCAAAACTTTGACAGAGCAGAAACAAAGCTAGTGCAAAGCAGTGAGTGAGCACGTTCACCATTTACAGAACACACTTGCTTTAAACCAATAACATGCAGTATCACTGCAACAAACCCAAATTACTTCAGATGATTTTTAGTGACAGTGGAAACAAATGAGTGAGTATATGTTTTCAGTAAATCGTTCTATAGAACTTGGACTTCCTGATTTCTCTCCAGGAAATCTGTGACAGAAGTCTCAGTCCATGTACAGCACAGCATATACACAGTCATGCCAGACCTTCTGCGCATGTGTTGAGCAGAATATCTGTGAATATGTGATAAACCGGACGTTTCCAGAACACATTGCACTTGCTGTGTGTAACCAGGCTGCCTGCAGGCCACATGTGCTGCGTGTCCGTAGCAAGTCAGACTCATTGTTCGGGATCTCACGTTACAGCTGTGGTTATGCAGAAGGCCAGCAGGTTCCGTGCAAGCGTATTGTCCCTAAGCTCTATGTATTTTTCATCCATCTATATATTCTACATGCATGACAGCTATCTAAGGAATGCAATTGTCTCTGATATCTAGAAATGTCATGGAGAAAAACAAAGCACTGCCACTGACTTTGTGCTGAATTGAGGAAACAGGATGAAACTCTGCTCAGCACGTGAAGGGACCTTATGAGACTCTTCATGCTTTTTGCAGGAGACTGATTTTTGTGGTTTGGTGGATATTTATGGGGTGTTTTTTCCAGTTACGGAGTTTTGTTTTTACCTAGACCTTTCCAACCAGAGCTGCCTTTTCTCTGTTGCCAGAGCTGGCTTTGTAACTCCATTAATGAAAATAGGGTAGATGGGAACGCGAGCGTGGGCTTTCTCCTAAACCACATTGATGCAAAATACCATTTAGAGAGATCACCATGGAGAAGCACTGCTTTCATTTTATGTATTCAAAACAAGATGGGACCGAATTGGACATAAACCTTATTTATTGTTCCACCACAGTTAGCAAAGCCCACTGTATCAGGTTCATCTCTTATTTCCAGTGCACTACCCAGCATGAAAAGACCATGCAGCAGGAAATACTTAATTTTTTATGTAGCTCACTGGAGACTGAGCACCCCAAATAATGCCAAAATGCCCAGATCAGCACAGCTTTCCAGAAAGCTGGCACCACCTCTTTCTCCACTGTCTCCTCTTTGAGCAGCTCTTAATTCAGGGTGAATGTGCTGTAAGACTGGCATGAACTTGACATCCAACCCTGAAATTTTCTCTCATACAGTGTTTACGGTATGACTTGAAACTACAGTTTGTTCTTGTAGTTTAGCAAATACTTACTGCAAATAGTTAGCTACCATTCATTGTTTCTGTTCCACTTGTCCACAGTACCCAATATTTTAGGCTGCTCTTTAGATATGAAAGAATCCTTTCAGCTGCCCTAAATGAACAAGAGAGGACTGCTCTTTAATACACTCTGGGTTTCTGGCAGAGAGAAATCTGAAATATGAAGAAACAACACATATAAAATAGATATTGCACAAAATAGAAGAGTTTTTGAAAATCTGACCCAATATTTACACGGATTTTATGATGTGACATTGTACCTCTCAGTATACAATGGCAGCTCCACAATATGCTGCAAAAATTTACCAGAAGGCAAGCTACCAAACGCAGCACAAGGTATTCTGGGTTAGCCTCCCATCATGCCAGACTTCTTTTGCTGATAAAAGCCTGATGCTCTGAGGACATACTGCATCTGTAAAAAACAGCCAAATGTGAACACATCCTGCCAAAACAGCTATGTCAGTAGCACATGCCCGCAGAACTTCTGCCAGTAAAACTTTCTAGTTCAAACAAGGCCAGCAGCAGCAGCAACAGTGGTGTACACAGCCTCGGGGCACCGGTGAGCCAGCATCCTGGTGGCTCCTGGCAGAGCGGCAGCAGGGCAAGAGGTGAGGGGAGAGCCCAGCTGCCCTTCTCACCAACACCCAGGCCAGCATATGTCCCCAGAAACCTTATCTTCTGTATGCTCCTGTATGCTGGCCTTGATTGAAAAAGGCAGTTTGAACTGGCAGAAGTTCTGCTAGCATGAACTCTTGATATTCAACAGTTGATCTGCAGAGTAGGTCCAGTTACACCAGCATTACGCAGCACTTCTCACTACGCTGCAGTGCAACTGTGTCTCTCTGCTGTACTGCCTCCGCCGCACCACCTGCAGTCCCCTCCCTGCAGTACTGTGCCCATGCAGCAAACCCAGCTTCCAGCAGGTGATTCTCTACTAAATGATAACAAGAGGCCATCTACACTTTGCTGGGAAAAAAAAAAAAAGGTCTTTTTCACTCTTCTGAGATTGATCAGCAACACAAATGTAGCATTAGATGCAGTTGACACAGGTATGAACTTTGATTTGGCTGCTGTAAATGGAACTTTTCTTTAAAATTTTTGACAAAAGATAATGTACTGCAGTGACAATAATTTTGCACATAAAATACTAACAGGAAAATATGAAATACCACTCATAATTATTGAAAGATTTTAATTTATTTTGCTGACACTGAACTCTTCAACTGGAAAAAAGATAAAAAGTAGGAAAGGGCTAAGAAGGTGTGAATCTAAGTCTAGTGTTTCCTGTGAGAAGAATGGTACGGCTGCCCAAAGTGGAAAAATGAGGAAATTTGAACTTTCAGACCTACAAAGAACAGGAATTAATGGAGAATGTGATCTCAAGTGTGGGGATCATCTTCTCTAGGGAAGCTGTGATTTGCTGCAATAGTATGAAAGCAAAAAGAAATTAAATATAAGACTGGCTAAAGGGTAAAATTGACTGCAGGGGTAAAAATAACTTTAAAACAAATATTTTAACTACCAGAGTCAAATGCTTAGAAACAATCAAAGTGACCACTACACAATGAGTACAATTCTTACACTCCAAATTTTTATTACTGTAAAAAGGTGTGTACATGGAATAATGAAAATCCTTATTCTAGTATTCTAACTAGGTGTTATTCAATTTTAGGTAATGTCAGGTATGAAATCGTTCAGATTTTTGAAGACAAGAATTTGGAAAGTTTATATCCACTAGGATCTGAAACTTAATTTTCACTGAGCTGAACTGTATTTCCTGCAAATGTGAAATTGAAGACTTCAGTTCCTACTATTGTGATACCTGGCTTTGAATTGTATTTTACTAACACAGTTCCTCAAGGATACATCTTCAGTCATATTTTTATTCATTACCTTAAAATAGGAAGATGGAGTTTGTTAATGAAATTTGCTGATGACACAAAAGTGGGATACATAATTAATATGGAAGGGGATGGCAATATGATACAGGAAGACCTGAATAACCTTGAGAACTAGCGTAATAAAAACAGAATGAAACTTAATAGTGCAAATTGCAAGCCTGTGCCCTTATGAACTAATACAAATTTCTGTCATAAGTTGCAAGGTAATCAGTTCAGAAACAAGGATATACAAGTTGTGCCTGGAAGTGCAAGTTAACCACAGGCTTTGAATGTTAAGGGGAGATGAAAAGGCAAATTTGATCCTTGGATATACCGGGTGAGATATTTCCAGGATACAGTGCAAGGGAGTGTGGCTGGAGAAGGCGGTGCTAAGGGCCCCTCTGGAGCTCAGTACCATCCAGAGTACATTAAAGAGAGAGGGGTTGAGATGGGGATGGGTGCAGAGAAGGGTGGCAAGACTGATCAAGGGACAAGCCTCTCATGGCATAAGACTTCAAAGGCATGGCTTGTTTATTTTGCCAAAGCGAAGGGTGAGAGACTCTATCCATATGATCTCTTTAAAGATAAAGAACAATTTATCATAGAATCATTTGGTTGGAAAAGACCTTTGAGATCATCGAGTCCAACCGTACCTGTCCACTACTAAACCATATCTCTAAGCACCCCATCTACCTGTCTTTTGAATACCTCCAGGGATGGTGACTCAACCACCTCCCCAGGCAGCCCGTTCCAGTGCCTGAGAACCCTTTCAGTGAAGAAATTTTCCCTGACATCCAAACTGTACTTCCTTTCGTGCAACTTGAAGCCACTTACTCTTGTTCTATCACTGGTTACCTGGGAGAAAAGACACACACCTGCCTCGCTACACCCTCCATTCACGTAGTTGTAGACAGTGATAAGGTCTCCCCTCAGCATCCTCTTCTCCAAGCTAAACAACCCCAGTTCTCTCAGCTGCTCCTCATAAGGCTTCTGCTCCAGACCCTTCATGAGCTTTGTTGCCCTTCTCTGGACATGCTCCGGTGGCTCAATGTCCTTCTTGTGATGAGGGGCCCAAAACTGGACACCGTATTCAAGGTGCAGCCTCACCAATGCTGGCTACAGGGGAAGGATGACTTCCCTTGTCCTGCTGGCCATCACTATTTCTGATGCTATTGGCCTTCTTGGCCACCTGAGCACACTGCTGGCTCATATTCAGCCGGCTGATGACCAACACCACAGGTCTTTTTCCACCAGGCACCTTTCCAGCCACTCTCCCCCAAGCATGTAGCACTGCATGGAGTTGTTGTGACCCAAGTGCAGGACCCAGCACTTGGTCTTGTTAAACAGTTGGTTGCAGCCCATTGATCCAACCTGTTCAGATCCCTCTGTAGAGCCTTCCTACCCTCAAGCAAATCAATACTTCCACCCAGCTTAGTGTCATCTGCAAACTTACTGAGGGTACACTCAACCCCTTCATCCAGACCATTGATAAAGATGTTAAACAGGACTGGTCCCAACACTGAGCCCTGGGGAACACCACTTGTGACCGGCCTCTAGCTGGATTTAACTCCATTTACCACCACCCTTTGGGCCCAGCCATCCAGCCAGTTTTTAACCCAGCAGAGAGTTTGCCTGTCCAGGCCGCTGGCAGCCAGTTTCTCAAGCAGAATGCTGTGGGAAATGTTGTCAAAGGCTTTACTAAAGTCCAGGTACACCACATCCACAGCCTTTCCCTCGTCCACTAAGTGGGTAACCTTGTCATAGAAGGAGATCAGGTTAGTCAGGCAGGACCTGCCTTTTATAAACCCCTGTTGACTGGCACCTGATCACCTGGGTGGTCTATGTGTGCTGTGTGATACCACTCAAGATAATGTTAAAAGATAATGTTGATTCGGGAACAAATGGGCAATATCTGACCTGGAAAATTCAAAACGGGAATTTTTAAAAAGGTTTAAAACCACTGGAGAGTTAAGATTCTGAAACAGCCTCCCAGAAAGAGTGGAGGAAACAAAAACCTAGCTATATTAAGAGCTGTATTAAAGTTGTATAAAAAGAATGGAGTGAGGTATTTGCCAAAAATAGCTGGAGCTAGAACCAGTTGTCCTATCCAGTATTCTTGTGGAAAACTTTAAAGTGTTTAGTAGTCATTCATAGAAAAACCAAAAGTAAAGATCCTTCGTTTCTAAATGAGCTCTGCATCAGCACAAATTAATCATTTTTCAACTGGTGAGACAATTCTTTGTTTTTCCTGGTGATATGAATGAACAGCAGTTCCAAGGACGAAATGAATACATGTGGCATTTTGTATTTCTAGTTACAGAACTAAAAAACCAAAGATTATTTCTCCCTTAGGTAACACTGAAGTTCTCAGAGCATTACTTTTTCCAGCAGATCACTTGCTGTAAGGCCAGTCACCTGCCTTAGTCAATGAGATTGCCTATTGAAAGCTCAGGAAAAAGGCAGCGTAGCACTGCGAGCCTTGAAGGGAAAACAACTGTTTTTGCTTTGTGTGTGTGTGTGTGTGTGTGTGTGTATGTGTCTGGGTGTTTTCTCTGTTATGGTTTGTTGTGCAACAGCAATAATCTCTATTGCTTTGTAGTACACTCACAATAAATGGCTTTTTAGATTGATTACATGCCTCAACTTTGCTTTGGCTATTAATCAATCTCAGCAGCTGTTTATTGCTTTGTACATTACAAAGCAATAAAGATTATCCCTTAAAGAGCTGTTAATGCCTCATGGAAAAGTTTGAAAACCATTATTTTTAGAAATAGTACTGCTGATATATAATTTTCTGGCTTTTCTTTCTTCCTTCCGTGTTATTTTAAGAGAGCTCAGTGCTTGTGAAGCGCACAACCATGTGTCTAACCATCTTTGTTGCTTTTTTGGATTCCTTTCTCTTGCCTTGCATATTTTTCCTTAAATTGCTAAACACAGTGCTCTACTGCTGAGAATGTTTTGTGTAATGGTCCAGATTCGTCCTGAGTCAGCAACAGATTCTGCGCACGAGGGTAACATCCCCAGGACATCTCAGTATCAACCTGTTCTTCCTTAGATTTTTTTATCAATAATAGTTTTAGGACTTGTCTACACTGAAAAATGAAAAAGTAAAAATCTAGCAATGTATTTATGAATGTAAGCCTCCCTGTCTGGACATTTTTATTCCACAATAAATTAACTAAGGAAAAAGGCATTCTTTATTATTTTGGAACAAGAACTTCCACGTGGGGAGTGGTACTATCCTTTGTACAAAAATATAATTTTATCTGTAGAATTGCACTGGCAAAAAAGCACTTTAATTTCTGTCAACAGCTGGAGGCTCAAATATTCAGACATTTCAATGATATTTGTGTGTCTAATATTCAGACACTTCAATGATATTTGTGTGTCCTTGCAACTACAGTAGATGTACTTTCTTCATACTTGCCCCAAGCCCACCTCCTTTTGCAACCCTGCTGACCTGCTCAGCACCGCCTCTGAAGAAAGGTTGGGCTGCTCTTAAATGATACAAAAATTCCTGTTCAGCAAGGTTCAATACAACCAGAAAAGCTAGCGTTGCCAGATGCTGTGAAATGTTAATAGCCAATGTTGCACAAAAAGAGCCCTAAAAATAGCCCCGTTCTAGATGAAGTAAGATTTTTCAGCTATGTTTAAAGACTAAATATGATGGAAGGGGAGTAAGTGCAAGTTGCCAAAACCAACACTACAACATTATCTAATTTACTTTAATTTACATGATACAAATATTTTAAAAGCAAATCCCTTAGTTTGAAAGCTAAGGTTATGCTTCAGATGGTAAGCTCTGGACACAGATGCCATGTTTTCATCATTGAAGGTAGCACAGCTGTATTAATGCTGGCTGCTGCAGTGTCACTCAGCCTGGTCCAGGCAGGATGTACCTAGCAATCAGATTAGACTGTCAACAAAGATTCTGTGCAGATACTGGTATTTTCTTTTGCTATCCCCATGGAGGTTAAGAATTTCTGTTTCTTTATTGCAAAAAACAAGCAGGCCCCTTGGCATCAAACAACCAAAACTTGTTTGCTCTACACCACTGATTTAAAAGTGATCAAGTCCTTCAGGCTTTAAAAGGATTTGGCACAGAATTCAAGCAATGAAACTTTGTCCAAGATGTTTAATCTCTGTAGGTACAGGAGATCAGTCAGGAACAAGACTGTAATTAAGTATAGTCCAGAGTCACGCAGAAAAATGACCTTTCTAGTTTGGCATATGTTTAAACATAGTTGACAGACAGGAAATAAGATAATCGCACTGTACAGGGTCTTGCAGCTGCTGACACCTTCATTCCAAAGGCGGGGTAATTTTGAAAGGTAGACATATTTGGTAGGAGAGACTGTGAGATGCAGATGAAACTGAAGGTACCAGAAACACCACTGCTAGGTGGGAAGGGTTTAAAAAGCCCAGTATTTCTTTTACCTGCCTTAATTTATCACACCACTTTTTTAGACAGTGCTTTTCTACCTTTCAGCTCTCCACTCCCTGCTCCTGGAGCAAGCCCACACAAGGGAAAAACACAAGAAATTTTGTTCAGTAGGCTCCCAAATACTTTCTAACAGTCTCCAGCCATGATACAAGCAGAAAAACATATTATTAATAAATGTGAAAAGCAAGTAAGGTTATCTTATTGTACATCTGCAACCCGAAGACTACAAACATGTGACAAAAGTTAAGTTACCATCAAGCTAAAACCAGCCTGTCACATTTTATGGTAACTTAGTACATTGACCAATAATCCTACTTCCTCAGGTGTCTGGTCATCTTTAGGACTGTGTTCAACAACAAATCTAGGTTGTCTTTGGGATCGAGCACCTTTTTGCTAGTGTGTTTATAAAACATCTCACATTATGAAGACCTGGCCATGACTGCACTCCAGGGTGCAGTCTGCAAGCGATAGATGAACCAAACAAATGAAACTGAACCACAGAGAATAGGTTCAAAGTGAAAAATGAGAATGTAGTGGTCACTCAAAGCAAATTTTCTAATTTTACAAATTTTAGAAGATGATTTTTGTGATCTTCTCAGATATTGAGGTTTTGCCTTATGTCAGGGGATATGAAGGGAAAAACATTTATGAAGAACTGGTAGATTTCACTTCTGAAACAGCTGTGCCCTTTCCTTGAAAATCTGACTACTGCCTAGATAATCAAAAGGGAATTTTGGAGCCATCAAATTCAATAGAAAAGTTCTCTCTTCATACTCTGGCAGCAATGTCAAATGCTAATAAGAAAATATTTGTTCTAGTCCCAGGAAGTTCTGTGGGGATCCTGATCCCTGAATGAGATAAGAATTCACTTTGTTAAGGACATGTGTTTCCGAGAAAATTACACACTGCAAATTTTAATTGCAAATTAAATGTGGAATCTAACTAAAAAAAATTGTACAGGAATAAAACAAACAAACAGACAAACCAGCCCTCCCACCATATTCTTACATAACACTATTAAAAAAATGAAAGATGGTTTACATACTTTAAATTAGTTTTATAAACCAGTCCAATGGGGAAATGTGAGAAAATAAATTAACCACTTGCAGGCCATCATTATGCAATAAGTATTTGTTAGAATCAATAGAAGATAGAAAGATTCTGTGTCCCATCTCCTCAAGGCCATTACAGTAATTCAAAGCCAGAAATGGGGTGTGCAACAGCAGTTTTGATTCTCCACTGTGTCACCTTCATTCCAGTTGAATGTGAAGACTGAAACCTTCCTCCAGTAAAGGCTGGTAGAGGGAGATCCTTTGGTTTATGGCAGCCCATGCAGGCAGCAGAGGCATTCCTCCTCCAATTCATGGTGCAAGATGCCATGATTTCTACCCTGTGCTTCCATCACCAAGCCTGTGGGAAGCCCTTTACAGGATACTCAGAGATGGAAGAGGCAATGCTTGCAGCAAAAAACTTCTCTCCAGCTAGCAAGGGACATAGCGCTTGCACAAAGCTGGAGCCAGGGCAAGTGCAAAAATCTTCCCCAGAGAGTTCTCACACTCAGTTCAACAATTCAGCCCAAACTCTTTTCTTTCTTACTATTGGATCTTACTGCTGTTATATGTGTGCTTTTGTAGCAGTTGGAAGCTTGCTAAACTACCTTACTTTTTGTTCTAGCATTTCATTATTCTGAACAAACACTAATCAAAGCCATATTTTGGGTCTGGCCATTGTTAATCAACCCACAACAAACTGTAGTCAGCAGAACCCCACCATACTTCATGTAAAATCTGGTTTCATTTTTGAAATAAAATTAAACATATTTAACTGATTGATGGGAGGTGCCAGCCCTGAAGCATGTTCTGAGGTACCTGTGGAAGAGAAATTCTGTGCTAGATGAACAGATGTGGCTTTTGTGGATCTACTTCACAACAACAGGGGTCAGGTTTTTGGTTGGTAAAACTCTGATTGACTTAAGTGAGATAACAAACAGGAAGATCATAGCCTACAACACTGCTTCTTCATCTTGCATTGACTTGAGACAGTTTTTTTGTAAGTAACAGACAATAAAATATCATCTCATGTTTTAAACACATGGCAACAGCTCTTTAAATAATAAATATTTTGGAAGATTCCTCTGCCTTTTTTTATATTGTCCGTCCTAATCTTTCCTGTCCCTGACATTCAAAAATCATTAATTCATCATCCAGATCATAGCATTGGATCAAAAATTCTTCATGTTTATTGTGTCTTTTAATGATTTTTAAAGTAGCCTTCTACTTCTTAAGCCTTTGTACATTTATATTTTCATCTTTTCTCCAGAAGTACAAGGCTAGAGACACATTTTTCCTCAAATGAAAACCGAGAATCTCATGCAAGTCACTTGACCTTTCGAGTTGGTGTATTAGTAACTATGATAAATATCACAAGAGTCAAATACAGTCTCTGATAATGGACTTACCTTGGGAGACTACATTCTCCCAGGCCAGACACAATCCCTGGCACAGGTCTTTAGTCGCACTCCCCACTTGACCTTGCACATTGTTCCACCATGGAGCAACTCAAGAAAGTCCTGCTAAAAAGCCACAAGCAAATGACAGAACTGGAACCTGAGCTCAGACCTCTGCTGTCATGCTAACAGTAACTTCTGTAACATGTGTTAATGTGAACTCATGAATAATCATCCAAAGTCCAATTTTCAGTGCAGCTTGTATTAATTTTTTGTACAGAACTTCTGGCTTCCATTTTTTCTCTGTAAAATTTAGAAGTTTGCACTTAAAGAAAGTAATTTCATTTATATCAAAATACAAACTGATCCACAGTGGTAACTAGTGGTGTTTGAAAAATGGTTTAACCTGCAACAAGTCCAAATCAAAACCCCAGAGCTAACACGCCTGTCCTTCAGGGTACTTAGACTGTGTCACTTTGTAAGATGAAGATATAACAAACATCACCAAGCAGGTTTTCCCTCTATGCAGAAGTGGTGAACATCATTACTATGTCTCAGTGCCATGAATATTTGTTATTAAAAGCAAAGGAAAGAAAGAGCATGTAGTCTGGGAAAATGAAAATAAGTCCTCATCTTAGCAATAAACCATTCTAAATATTTGGTGTCAAATTATGGTTTGTCATCCCTAGCACACAGGACAGATGCGATAAAACAAAAAAAAAAACCCTAATAAGACAGGCAACTAATTACAATAACATTGTGAGGCTCAATGATTTAATTTTAGGGGCTCCTTGGGCTCACCTGGGATGTGCTACTTAATAACCTGCATGATTGCAGGACTACATGATAAAAAACTGGACAGTATATATTGAAGGCTGCATTTTTTACGGTATCCTGTGCTCCCTTTTTCCATATTTGAAGCATAAATATTGTCTACAAACATTTTTTCCTTAAAATTTCTTATAATTTTTACTGATGCCGGTTGTCACCAGGTACAGCCAACACATCATCAGCAACTGCCATTTATTACGATATTGGCTTGCCCTTGTTGGGGCCACACAACCTTGTCTGTGTGAAACTCTGGCCACCTCTTGGCCAACTGGGCCATGGCAAGTGCTGAATAAAAAATCAGCAGCCCTGTGTAGATTATATTCTAGCTCTGGTTACGGTCAAGAGGGAGAGCTGTGCAGTACAGCAGCAGCCAGAGACTGATATATTGGGCTGAAATACCTTTTGCTGAAATCAGGGCAGGAAAATGAAACACTAACTTGAGCTAAGATCATTGTCGGTGAATTGTCAGAGGGCTGTTATGGGACTAGGTATGCAATTAAATAGCCATAAGGAGATATGATCAGCCTCTGCTGTGTGTGCCAACTACTGTGGGACTGCAGAAAAATGGTAGAGATAACAAATCTGGGTTATGGGGATGTGTCATTTCTCTGAAACTGTACAGTATCTGAAAAGGCTAAACCCGCCTGTCTGCTTTAGGACAGCAACATTTTGGGGTAAGGAAGATATGCATTGATATTTTTGTTAAGGTTTAAAACCTTTTCCTCTTCCATTCTATTTTTATTCCAGTTGTCTGAGCTTAAATTGTATTTTAGGTGAAGTGGGTTTACCAGTCAGCACACACAGCTGACAGGCTCCCAACAAGATTGCCAAACCAGTTGGCTCCGCGGGACACTTTCTATGATGGTAACCTAATAAAGGACAGGGCATTTAGTCTGGATTCTGGCTTGCCACTATTCATACTGTTAACTTGTTAGGCTGATATCTGCCATGACCTTGGCTCAGGCACAGCTGAGACCCCAGCACTACCCAGGGAGGATTCCCACTGGGCTGTTTGTCTGGTTCTTACTGCAAGAAGCACAAAATGCAGCCATGCAGCACAGTTACAGAGACATCCATGGGCAGATATTACAAAGCTAATCACCCAATGCAATTTTTTTGTGAATTTTGCTTGCCTTTACCCAAAGTACTTGGGGTGAAATTGTGACTTCACTAGGCTGAGAGATTTGCCATTTCAGTGAGACCAGGATTCAGCTGATGGACCTGGAGACATTTCAACCCATGGTTGCAACATATTCCATGTTTCCCATATCTACATGGAGCCTAAGTGCCTGTGCAGTGAGAAACTTCTGCAGCATTTGATACTGGGTATCTGCCCTGCAGCATAAACATTTGACTGAAGATGACCAAGCCTCAAACACAACAAAAAATATTCCTGCTAGTCCTCTTATCTTTTTGCATTTCAAAAGAATTTCTTATATTTTTCATTTCCTACCCCCAGAGGAACATGGCCTGCTGAGTAACAATTCCATTTTGGTAGCTCATCCTAGCAATTTCCAGTAGAAGCAATTCTTATATAGTCATATTTATACTGAAGTAAAGAATTATCTAAATGCACCATATTTTAAATAATTTCAATTATGATGCTGTCACTTTTTATAATGGATGGTAGCACAGAAAAACAATAGTCCATCAGTGTACCAATATAAAAAAATTAGTTGTGATTGGGTGAAAAATTGAGCATTTTTCCCTATGATTTAAGACATCGGAGACAAGGTTTTTCATATAAAAAATAAAATTTCACCAATAAATCAGTAAAAGCAGCTTTTGGACATGTGTTCTATACTTTCATTAACACGCTTTTTTAGATTGGTTGAGTCTCCTTCTGTTTTGTAATTAACTTATCAAGGAGTAATGGTCTAATTTTAAAAAGCCGACTGGATGACAGAAATACTATTTGTTTTAAATTGAAAATATTTCAGCATCTTCCAAGATTATATTTCTTTAAATTATCCTTTAAAAACATTGATTTCTAATACCATATTTCCTTTTCTCAATAAAATAGAAATATGTGTTCAGAGGAAGCTGTTTTTAAGGAGGCATTGCTGAGAAATAAAGCAATTCCAGTAATATTAATCCTTCTCTGATGAGCTGCCAAAAATATAGTCTCCATTTAATGCTACAAGTTTGGTGGGTAGTCATTTTTTATTATCCACCAGACTGAGAATCTGAAATCAAATGTTCAGCAATATTTGTATAAATGAAGAAGCCCCCAGCTCTATACTTTGGCGTAACTAGGACATTCTAACATAATAACTTTATAAAGATTAATTCTCCACAAAATTAGTGCCTGATGAAAACATATGGCATGGTGTTTACCAGGAGAAAGAGCTCTGGTCTCATGTATAGGCTTGTTGTGTTCATGGCATATAACCAATGCTACTTGAATGTGTCCTTTGGATATTTCGTTGCTGTTATCAAGGCAATACCAAACTAAATGTAATGTTTGAAATATCCTTTACCTGTGCTAACCTCACATTATGTGGTTGATATTAGAAGCCTCATTAAAGTCATTAATTATGTTTGGAAAGTAGAAGTTAAAATGTCTGTACTTGGGCAGACCACAGGTCTTTGTGGCTTGGTTCCCTCTTCCCCACAGCAGCCAATTATGGGTGCTTAGGAAAAGCTCATTAGATATATAAATTGATTCTTTCCAGGGCATATCCTGTAGCTCCCAGTAATTCCAAGCTGGAGATTTCCTTCTAGACCACTGTATAATAGTCTTCAATGGGCCTGTCTCTCACATTGCTCTGACTCCTTTTTTTAGCCTGTTCCCATTTTTGTTACCATAACAATATTTGTATTCTACATTTAATTCTACATTATGGGAAAAATTAATTCCTTGTGTTTTGAACCTGACAAATGAGAACTTTATAGATTCCCATTCAGTTCTCTTATTGTGAGAAGCCATACATGATTTCTTCCTATCTGCCCTTCTCCATACCAGTCACCATTTTCAAAGATTGCTTTCATAGTATCCCCTCAGTTAGCCTTGCTCCAAACAAACGTCTTAGTCTGTTTAATTTTAATTTACTGTCTTCTCATATGGAAAATGCTGTCCGCCTTTGATCATTCTTCTTGGTCTTCCTTGTAACACAGAGAAATATGAGATGTGGAGTGCTATACCAATGTTTTCAGTTTGTTCTCAGCTTCTTTCCTTGGGGTTTGCCTTTCAACTTTAACTGAGTATTTTCATCAAACTGATCAAAATGATTCCACGGCCTCTTTCTTGAACGGTAGTAAAGTTAGTTGAGAAACCATTAGGCTGTACTGAAAGTTACGACTTTCTAAAATTAACTTAATTTTGTCAGCTTTTCCCTCATTCAGCTTTTTTCTCATTCAGCTATTCATGGGGTCCCTCTGCAACACTTTACAGCTGGCTTTTGATTTTTGTATCCTAAAGAACTTAGTATCATCATCCTAAAGAACTTAGAACCTCATCACTGTATTCTTCACCTTTTCGACATCACTTAGCAATAAAAGACCAGCACAGATCCCCAGTGAAACTGTCACAAATCTCTGTTGTGAAAAAAAAATTGTATTTTTATCCATTGCTGCATAGCTTTTAAACAGTTACTAACCCACAGAGCATTTTGTCTCTTACCTCATCAGAAACTCTTTTTTTTATGAGCCTTTACTGAGGGACTGTTGTGTATTTTTGATTTCTAAGTTACCTCCAGTAATTATTCCACAGGGACCTGGTCAAATTTCCAATTTTGGAAATCTAACTAGATCCCGCTCAGCTCCTTGTTCACTTTCATACACTCATCATCAAGAACTCTAATAGATTTTTGAAGTACAACTTCCCTGTTGTACAAAGCCATATTGACTCTTCTTGTTCTATCCACTTACTGTATACACTAGTTCTAATTTTGGTTACAGTTGTACTTTATTTTTTGGATACAAAATCAGACATAATGGCTTAGGCTTAGCAAATGGTTTGCAGAGCCTTAAAAAAGTTCTAAACCCTCCACCTTGATTCTTCTGTTATTCAGGCCAATTCAAGTGGCACACTACAAGAAACAATACAGGAATTTCTTATTTTAGCTATGCTGGAATTCAAGAATAGGTACTGTCAAGTCCTGGCAATTGGCACAATTCGTTTTTATCAGTCTGTTCCAATACCATTTTTAGTGAGAGATTTTACCAGTTTAGGTCATCTGCATTGCTGCTAAGGATATGGACAACCTTATGTCCTGCCTCACTCACACCATCTTCTTGCTGTGCATTGGGACAGGCTCTCATGGGGTTATGCAGTTGGAGAAGGAACCTGACTAAGCTAAAAACAGACCCTATTATCTCTCCAAAAGCATCTGTTTTGCCAAATCAAGTGAGTATGGAACTGTAGGACCACTTGTGCTGCTGGCAGGTGTGGGGCAGCAAAGGGGAAGGGTGCAGCAAAATGGGCTGAGAGGAGCCTAGGCTAATTGTGAAAATGCATCCTGTTCCTTCAGCTTGAGGCAGTCTGCTGTCGTTATGGTTTTACTCATTTATGTGCACGAGGGATTTCCACAGGAACCCATGCCAGCATAAGATTTAGTGATATTGTTGAGAAAGGAGATGGAGTGATGGTCTCCGAGAATGTGTGAAGCTTCTCTGACCAGCAACACCACATAATGTTTCCTTTGCTATCACAGGTACAAAAAAAATACGCTTAGCCAACAGCTGAGAGAAGTGGGAACTCTGCCCATTCAACTACCAGTTCAAGCAGGATCAGACGAGACATCTTGAATGGGATTTTTTTTCTTTGCGTCTTCCTGAAATCCATAATGAGAACTGAAATTCACCTTAGCAGAGCTTTCAGGGGTTGTATGGATACAGAGAATAGGCATTCAAGCAGAAGTCTCATTCTACTTTTTAACGTTCCTGTGATTTCAGTTATGAACAGATATACAGGTTGCCCAAGGAAGTTGTGGATGCCCCCTCCCTGGAAGTGTTTAAGGTCAGGCTGGATGAGGCTTTGGGCAACCTGGTTTAGTGGAAGGTGTCCCTGCTGATGGCAGGGGGGTTGGAACTGGATGATCTTTGAGGTCCCTTCCAACCCAAACCATTCTATGATTCTATGATTCTATGATTCTGTACTACTCTTCCCACCTGCCTACACAGGGCCTCTGCATTTTGATCATCGGCCTAGGACTATCTACCTATAAATACCAGTTCATCTCTCATTTGCTCTTCTTATAGGTGTGTACATATAAGCCTGCCTTTTTTTAATACATGAATGCAAACATGTATACTTTTAGATTATGTACATAGAAGTGTAAGTGATTGTTGTAGAGAGGGAACAATTTTGAGTATACTAAGAAAATTTCTTTAATGGACAATAATGGAAGTACACAAGAATAAAAGGGATTTTCATTGGCAAAACAAGCCTGTACACAGTTGAGTTGAAGCATACCTCATCCAGATGTTGCAGATGATCTTAAATGTGCAATAACAAGCAATAAGGCTTTAATGGAGCCTCAGATTCCTCCGCAGATGGAGTGCTTTCCTCATCTATTAGGGATGTTAATATAAGCCAGGCCTCTGATGCAGCATGGCTAGAACTTGGGCTGTGATTTATGGGCTTGCAGGATACTGGAAACCCATAGTTCAGTAGAAAGGAGGTTGATGAGAAAGCTCATCTTTATAATCAGATCTACTGCTAGTAACAGCCCTAATTCAGGAAAGCACTAAAGAGAGTGGGACTTCATCACAAGGAAATATTTAATTTCTGTATCCTGCCCTGTTATTCCCACAGTACATCCAGAGATCTGTATTATGATTTTTTGTCACTAGTGCAGGAAGAATGGTGCTCCTGAGCTGGGGGAACAAAGGACAAACATTGCACAAATTCCACCTTCCCATCAGGTCTGGGATTTTCAGGTATTCCTAGGGAAGAAAGTCCCACAATCTGCTTTCTTAGTTTTGTTGATGCTCTTTCATCTTCAGATACATTGTTAAATTTATTTAATTTAAAGAATACATTCAACAATGATACTTCAAAAAAAAATTGTATTTTTGGGGAGGGGGAGGGTATACTTGTATTTTTGTGATGGTACAGCCAGATGGTGTCCTATAAGAATCTGGTGAGATTATACAGCTTAGAAAAATCTATTCCTTTAAGTATCTAAAAGAATACACAGTTGCTGAGGTTTTGAAACTGCCCTGTCCTAATATCACAGTATTGCCGTGATTCACAGTGCAGTGAAGGTTGATCTGGTTTAGGGTCTTGTGAGGGTCCAGATAGGCAATAAAAGTGCTGAATATTGGTTTTAAAAATGAGGTAAGAAGAAGGACTCCATGGCAACTTCAGCAATGAAGAAATGTTTTGTGGATAAAATCCTGAATCACTGACAGTTTTTATTTTCTCTCAGGCGTATTCCACAAAAATCTCCTAAAATACTCCCTAAAATCAAATGCTATTTTAAAATGAATACATGAATAAATAAAAAAAAATCTATATTTATGTAATTGGGTTTGCATGGCAAGGTTTTGGTAGTGGGGTGGGGGGGTAGCATAGGGGGGGCTTCTGTGAGAAGCAGCCAGAAGCTTCCCCCATGTCCGACACAGCCAATGCCAGCTGGCTCCAAGACGGACCCC
>NW_010336284.1:0-7948 GCF_000700745.2 Antrostomus carolinensis | reverse complement strand
AGGAAGGTGAATCCTCAAAATTGAAAATAAGGTCTGCAGAAGGACTAATGAAGCAAAGACACTGTGCCTTGCTCTATTTTATCATAATAGCTAACCAGTCTTCTAAATATTAGACAAAAATAGCCACAGTTCAACAATACACGTACGTCTATATCCTCCCTTGACCTCCAAAATATTGGATTTCCCTATTGAGATACCTATATAGCAATCATAGCAGAAAAGCCACAGACTGAATAAATTATGAAGCTTGCTCATGTTTCTGTTTCTTTTAGTTTTCTACTACCTTGTATGAACTGGATGTTTACATACACACTTTACATGCACATTTTCAAAACTAAATTGGGGTAAGTAAGGTAACATCAATAAAACAAGCAGGCAAGAAACACATAAGTTTTACCAAAGTTAAGGATTGTCCAATCAGTATTTGGAGGTTGCTTGAGAGTTTTTCTAAACAATTCCAAGAGCCACAGGATGTAAGAATACCCACATCAATATGGATATTCTTTTGACATTGATTTTCAAAATACATATCAAGTAATTCGCATGGTATACAGTACAAATACCAGTCAGAGGTAGAAAGATGACCACAAGGGATGATAAATGTTAAAATGATGCATAGTATCAAAATCTTAGCTTTGGTGGGGAAAAGATCAGCAACAGAAAAGTTAGGATTCCAATAAGGACCAAGGGAGTCATATTTAAAAGGGATAAATCTGTCTTTTTCTTCTTACCTTAGCTCTTACTCCCCCACCAGTTCTTTGAAATACAGATATAGTTACAATATTGAGTTAACAACCACTAGTAGTCTCCTAGGTCTCATCAACTCCTGTTTTATAGATTTCTACCTATGGAAAGAAACTGTCACGATGCAAACCCACCAAATGGATTTTCCCATGTTGTCAGTCAGAGGGAAACAGAGGAATATGACCTTACAAAATATCAATATTTGATTGCAGTAGGTAAACAAGATAAAGGTCTTTAGAGACCTAGATTCAAACGCACTTCAATCTTAAATGCAGTAAATTTGCCTCATTATTTATAGACATATATGAAGGTTCATTTGGTAAAAAATTACAAAATCAAGAACAAATTAAAAGTAACAAATTACAAATTTACATGGAAAGCAAACCAGAAAAAGATTTTTTTTTTTTTAAATAATTTTCAGCCCATGCCATGTTAGCCTCTAGACAGAACTTCCAGTTTCCCAGATCTGCACTTTAATGAATTTCTGCTTCAATAGAAGCTAGAAATAACAAAAACTATATTTCTTTTTTGAATAATGCAGTTAGATATAGCCTTGCAATATAAAGGTTCAATAAACAACGAAGTAGTTTTAAGTCATGTAGTCATTGCATTTCTAAAGTGTACAAATGAGTGATTTCATTTAAGTGCAGAAAGAGATATCATGCACACATACATAAAAAGGGAATGTGCAAATATTTTAAAACATTCTTCAGGTCTTTTCAAGATGCAATGTCAGCGATTCATAAACATGCATATGTTATATAAAAAAGAGATGAGCTTACAAATATAAACATGTATATGTGTATAAATAAATACAATCTACATGTACTGACAGAGTAATTCTTTTATCTGTTTGGTTTTTGTTTTTTTGGGTTTTTTTCCACTTCTACAAATATGGAATCATAACCATAAATGGAAAGTTATCTATGGCTATACAACAGCATTTCAGTAATTAGATAAATTGAAATTTTTGGTTTGATGAAGAATACAATATTTTTTGCCATTCTGAATTTTTCTTGATATGATAAACTTGTTAATATTTTAGAGAAGGAAGTAAATAAAGTATTGACATTGAATTTATGGTCACTACTTACCAAGTTCATTGTTTAACTTCATCTTTAGTGCTAAAATTCTGTGTCAATCTCATAATGGGAATCAAAGAATAGTCTATGGATTCTTATTTGAAGTATCAGTCTAACATATATTACATTTGTTGAATAACATTAAGACTGGATTCACGTTTAAACGCAATGACCATTTACATTCTTCAATCCATTCAGAACAACCTGGAGCAGACCGCACAGGAAACTGTTGGAATATATGACACCTGAAGTCTTGGACAGAGCATTTATCAGCACACTTTGACTGTCCAAACTATTTCCATCTGTGCTGAATATGACATCATAATAGGAATGTTGGGCAGAAAAGGCAGCCCAGGATCATTGTTAGAAGAGCTCTGAAGCCATCTGCCCCAAAGGCAGGTGGAAATTGAAGTCAGCTGTAGCTGAGGTTGCACAGAAGGGTGATATTCAGCCCTGTTGTGGAATCACCTGGAACTTTTTATCCTCTCTGAAATGGCTCACATAAGGCTGAACACGGAAGCTGTAACTGCACAGATACCTTGCTGTTTGCAGTGAGGTTGTAAGCTGAAGATTTATGAACATCTGAAGGGTTAATTATAACAGTTTTCTTTGAAGATCAGTAAATCCTATTCTCGTCTCAGAAACTATATAGAAATACATTTCCTCCCCTCTCTATAGCCATTTACCACTTACAAATGCAGATATTTATAAAATATTTACAATCATTAAATCAATACAATATGTTGATGCAAATCTTTCATATTGGCTTACAAGGCAAATGCAAGTCTATATATAATACATATATGTATTGTATGCATATATATAATAAAAAAGTTCTCTTTGCTCTATATTACATGAATTATGTGCTGGTAATATCTTTCAAAGTAAACCACATTATAAAAGTCAGCCCTTGCACATGCATTGGAACCAGTTCTAAATACTTATTTCAGTCTTATTCAAGCTGAAATCCATTCATTTAAGTTGATTTACATTAGTATAAGACTGGTAGAATATGAGCTAGAAAGAAAGAATCAGGTCAACATTTTTTAATCAGAATTTTAATATTCACACAGTCAGTGTGGTATGTAGGTTAACTTCATAACAGTTCCATAAAGTGAATTGATACACAGTACTGTATCATGTCAACATAGCATTACAATCTATAATTCAAAACTTTTCCTTTGAAACTGGCTAAATACAAATTAAGAAGATAGATGGAAAGAGTGTCATCATCTATCAAGTAAATAAAACTATACATCAATGAGCATGCATAAGCATTCTTCTTTGTCATCTCCTGTGCTCTGTGTGTGTTATATATTCTTGATTAGCTGAGAAACATCTGTAGACTTTTACATTTTTATATATTTCATATATTCTATGGAGTAACATAAATTGATGTTTAATTATAGCGACTATATGACATAGAAAACATCATTGTTGATTTCTTCACAGAACAATGAATTGGTGCTATAATTCTTAAATGTTTGGTAATCAAATTTCTCCATTTCTCAGCAAGAAAACAAAGTATCAAATACACTAGCTTTGGATATTATGTTGTGTAGGTGTTTGTCATATATATTCAAATCAGAGGGCTACTGTTAACATTTTTTCATGTGTTTGTTTTTTTTTCTGTTCTGGAAAACAAATTTTATTCTAGACATCAGAATATATAAAAATCTTTTTTTTTTTAATTATTTTTTTTTTTAAGCCAGAAAAGTTTGAACACTTTGGTCTGGTTTTATTTAAAGATAAATGGTTCCCATGCAGAATCCATGTGTGTGAGATTAAGTACGGACAGTTTATCTGTTAACTTATGCTGAGGTGATTGGTATTTCCTGGAACCAGGATAACAAATGGAATCCTATGACCATCCTATTGGAAAAAATATATGCAGATGCCTTATCTTCTTTCCACTTTGTTCAGATTTCTTGGTCATGCCCCCTGTTCACGTGTTCATGCTTAGCTGCTCCAAAGGAGTTACTCCGTATCCAAAATAACCATTCATATTCAGTATCAATTTTTCCAAGGCATTCCTTGCTTTCTTCTTTCATGGTACTTGTCCTTGGTTTGAGTTCTGCTTTTTTCATGACCCATCTCATATTTCAATGCTACATAACTATTATGACCTCTTCTCCCAGTGGACTTAGTACAGTATATCTCCCCATTTCATCCGTCTGTAACAATGAGCATGTATGTGAGAAATAATATTGATGAGCCAGGAGGGAAAGCAGCCTGCTTATCTGACTACTATTTTCTTTTAAGTGGAGAAATAAAACACGCCAAATGAAGAAAAAGAACTTTCTGTGGTTTACCAGAAAATGTTGGCTCTGTCCTTGTGATAAATGTGAGGTACAAAGTTTATGAGGACTTCAGCTATTTCATCAATCAACCTCCCTCTTACAATGTGAGAAGTCTTCTAAAAAGGAGACTAGTTGATCTATTTTGACACTTTTTACAGGGATCTGCAAAACTTTCACATCCTTTTCCTGGACAGAGATCCAAGAAGAACCATTGTTATTGACATCTGTCTGTGTTGTCAATTATAAATGTTATGTACCTGTTTATACCACACAACCTTTCCTTTCCTTTCAGCTTATAAAAATACTCATGTACTGAGTGCAAATTGCAAGATTTTGTTAGTGTAGGGTGGTCTGCAGGGGTGGCCTCTCTGGGAGGAGGTCAGGGGCTGCCCTGTGCCAGACACAGGTGGTTCCAGCCAGCTTCAAAATGGATCCACCACAGAACACAGTCAATCCCAGCAGCAAAGCTGGTCAGAGGAGGAGGCGGCTGTGGTGCTCTATAGCAGAGTAAGTACGCAGCTGAAGGAATGGATGACCCATGCTGAAGCATAGGAAGAGTGATGAGAAAAGGTCAGCAGAGAGAAACCACTACGCTCTGATAGTTGCCTAGCTGAAGGGATGAAATGTAACCTGTGGCAATAACACCGAGGAAGAAGAGGTGTCTGTGAAATGGAGCCTTGCAAAGGGGAATAAAAGGTGTTTTGCCAAGTGTCTAAATGTTTGTCTTTTTGTTTCCTAACACATGAATCAATAATTTAATGTTTATGTTAACTGGCAAATTAAATTCCCTCAAGTCCAGACTGCTTTGCCTATGACAGCAGCTAGTGAGTGATCTCTCTGTCTTTATTTTGACTTGCAAGTTTTCTGTCTCCTGTTCTTCCTATTTTCTCCTACTGCAGGTGGAGGAGTGTTCAAGCAGCTGTGTGGGTGCTTGGCTGCTGGTGGGGGCCAACCAACCACAGTTAGATAGCCAAGTGGTTACAAGTTCCTTCTAAGTAAGTATCTTGACAGTCTTATTAAACTAAGAACTTCTGTCTGTTATGCACCATGTTGCTTGGTTCTAGGGTGTTTTATGTTAAATGTAACACTATGACTATAGTTACATACTTTTTATCTCAATACAGCTTTAACTGTAGAATGGTGATTAAAACTTTCATGGTATCAATTTAATCAGAGAAGAAGGAGTTAAAACACAGATTGACTTGAAATATTAGACTAAAAAGGAAAATAATTCAAGTTAGTGAAATAAATAAAATATAAGCTGCAGTCAGTATTGCCATCAAATAATCAAAAACATCTGAATTGACAAACAGCATCAGGTGAGAAATAGTTCTCTAATGAAAACCAAATGTCAAAAACATATGACATTTCATCACATTCTTTCAAAAAACCTGCTAGAAAGAACTGCAGCACAAATCACCATCTGTGGAAACATCCATGACGTCAAAATTCAACCTTTAATAATGATTTTTCAATATCACCTTTTGAAAAGTGACTTAAACATTATTGTACTTTAAAGTCAATTAAATACTATGCTACTCTTTAATGTCCTTGTTACCTTTACACTGTAAAAATTGTTCTTCTATTTCTCCTGTTTTTAAAAATTGGCTTAGCAAAGATAATTTCCCACACTCCTTTGCCAACCCACAGACCTTTTTCGTTTTGATATGGGGGATATACATTGCACTTCAAATACTTATTTAAAAAAACACAAACACTGATGTAAAGGTAAGAAAATCTTCACTAATGCATACATCCTTGAAATAGCTTGTATTCAAACAAAGAAATGCTATTACAGTCCTACCTGCATTATAACATTTAATATTAAATAGCAAACATAGCTTATATCATTTATTAAGGGAAAGGACTTTTATTCCCAGTACAGGTTAATATTTTTTCCAACTTTGGTTGCTATTTGACTAAATAAAGAAGTTTAATAAAGTTTCAATGTTAATATTACTAGAAACTTGTAAGAGTCATTATTTAATTTCCACCTTTGTCAGACTTTATAGAACTGATGTATTTTAAACTCTTCAGGCTTTTAAAAAAAAAAAAAATTCTTCTGTTTTCACTTGTGTAGAGCTGCAATCAGACTCTTCTCTCAAAATTTTTTGGGAAAAAACCTCAGAAAGTGTTATTGCATGCCTCTTGCATCTTTTGTGCACCAGGAGGGAGTTGCAATAGTCTCAATTCTTTCATTTGATTCTGTTTCCTGAAGCCTCAGTTTTCTGTAGAAAAAATAAATTGTCTTAATCAGTGCCACATTTACCTCTTAGATATTTTCCATTTCTCCTGCTGTTATTTGAAGAGGATCAATTGTTGATTTACATTTTTCCTTTCCATTCTGCACCACATATCTCCTATTGTGAATCTGACAGTAATAGGATCAATCTTCAACGCCACAGTTTCAGAAGTGAGTAGTAGGTTTTAGGATTTTTTTTTTATTTTTTTTTAAGGTTGACAAGGGAAGTTGAATTTATTGTAAAAGTTTCTTCTGCTCTGCAATATGAAATTCAGGCTTCTTGACTTCGTACTTTCCTTCCTATAAGGAAATTCTATGCCTTTATTTCATACAAACTTGTAGAGGAAGGAGACTGACCCCTAAGTAAAGCACATTGACTCAAATGCACAGATACACCTGCAGTATTACTAGCATTTCTAATGCATGTACACACATGCACAAAAGCCTGACTCTAACTGTAGGTGAACTACGTACCTGCCTTGGGAGCCAAATGCAGTTACCGTTCATCTACTTATTCTGTCTGAGAAACTAAAAGTCAGGTTGACTGCTACTTTTGCTGCTTCTAAAGAGGGACATTGATGATCTTAAAGGTCCTTTCCAACCTAAATGACTCTAGGATTCTATATCAGCCTTTCCCAACAGCATCCTGTCTTGGGAGGGCTGAGCAAGTGAACTCAGCTGATTCTTGGGACAATAAAATACAAGCCCTGAGATAGTTCTGTGCAAATATGAACATGCATATTTCACTAGTTATTTTGAGAGGGAAAATTCTGCTATTCTGGAAACACTTGAAAGCAGAGCTTCCTACAATCATTCTTTTAGTTTAGAGTCACTGTAACACAATATATTCTAGCTGCTCTGCTATTGTGCAAATATGAACATGCATATTTCACTAGTTTTTTTGAGAGGGAAAATTCTGCTATTCTGGAAGCACTTGAAAGCAGAGCTTCCTACAATCGTTCTTTTAGTTTACAGTCACTGTGACACAATATATTCTAGCTGCTCTGCTATCGTGATTCTGGACTATGCATCACACAAAGATTAGCTGTATTATGTGACTCTGCAAGATTACAGAATTTCTATATATCCAAGACTTTTTAAGTGTGATACTTTTTGCAGAGAAAAGACAAAAAATGTTCTGATCAACAATATTGAATGTATACATTTATTTAATACATACACTAGATAGAGGTGTAGGTTGTAGAATGCAGTTAAATGTATTTCATAAGCATTATTTAAAAGAAAATTGTTTCAGAAACAATGTATAATGTATATTCCTCCTGCACCCCTCCATGGAAACCTACATGCTTAAATAAAGTTGTTGGGTGAGGGGAACAACAATCCATCCCACTCCTGACAGTTTGATGCTAGTGCCAGCAGCAGATGCCCAGAGCCTGGAGAAGGATCACAGGTCAGCAGGAGAGCACCCACGGAGAAGCAACAAAAAGGACCCCCCACCCCCCCCAGCCAATAGGTCAACTTCATCGAGGGCCCAACTTAAATGCCTCTATATGAACTCAATAGCATGGGGAATAAAGGGGAGTTAAAGATGTGAACACTTCTGCAGGGCTATGACCTGA
>NW_010336283.1:15055-15436 GCF_000700745.2 Antrostomus carolinensis | reverse complement strand
TCAGTTGACCATGAACCAACAATGTGCCCTCCTGGCCAAGCAGGCCAATGGTCTTCTGGGGGGTGCATTAAGAAGAGTGTGACCAGCAGGTCGAGGGAGGTTCTCCTTCCCCTCTACTCTGCCCTGGTGAGGCCCCATCTGGAGTATTGTGTCCAGTTCTGGGCTCCCCAGTACAGGAAGAACATGGAACTCCTGGAGCGTGTCCAGCAAAGGGCGACTGAGATGATTAAAGGACCGGAGCATCTTTCATATGAGGAAAGGCTGAGGGAGCTGGGCCTGTTCAGCCTGGAGAAAAGAAGACTCAAAGGGGATCTGATTAATGTTTATAAATATCTAAAGGGAGAGTGTCTAGAGGACGGGGCAAGACTCTTCTCATTGGAA
>NW_010336283.1:0-14960 GCF_000700745.2 Antrostomus carolinensis | reverse complement strand
ACTGGGACAGGCTGCCCAGAGAGGTTGTGGAGTCTCCTTCTCTGGAGATGTTCAAAACCCACCTGGATGCAGTCCTGTGCAACTTGCTCTAGGTGAACCTGCTTTGGTAGGGGGGTTGGACTAGATGATCTCCAGAGGTCCCTTCCAACCCCGACCATTCTGTGATTCTATGATTAGCATATGCAAATGCCAATCTAGTTTATTAATTTAAATATTCATTGCCCCCCTAAGCCTTGCACTTGTAGACTAGCAAAACATGACGTTCTTTGACTTCCAGTGACAAAAATGCAAACACTGGTATGTTCTCAGTGTTTCTCTCATAACAAATCCCAGGCTGAAACCAAAACACAGCACTATTCTAGCTACTAAAGAAACCCAGCTCTGTCCCACCTAAAACCCAGGACACTAACTTCTGTGTCCAAGATCAAGAGAGATACTTCTTTTAATAACTAGACTTTATTATATTGTCTGTTCCACGGAAGTAGAAATGGATTTTGCAATAAAAACCTTCTTAGTACAGTAGGAGAGGAAATGAAGCCATATCAGTCACCGCTGACCGAGAGGGAAAGGCTCTATAAAACAGACACCTCAGGATGTTTGTTGCATAGAAACTCTGGGGAACTTACGAGGCAGCAAACTGCTTGATTTCCTCTTTGGAGCAGTGCTATGACCCCACGCTCCTGCCAGGAACAGACAAGTCAAAGAGCACAGGAGGAAATGAGAGCTGCTGCTCACGCTGCAGACAGCATCCTGGAGGGTTTGGAGACTGAGGACATGAAAGTATTATTTCTGATGCCCTCAGTTGCATTTTTAATATAATGAATGGTTTATATACTGCACTGGGCTCTCTGTCAGAAAGATGCGGGCATCTGGGAGGCCAGGTAAAGCAGTCTTCAGCCCAACAAGTGCTAGTGAGTCTGGAAAGATAAATAGATGGCCATTGCTGCCTTCTCTGGACAGAGAGGGGAAAGAAGGAGCTGGGGAGAGCGGTGGGGGTGAGAAGCAGAGTGAAATGACAGGGCAAGAAGCACCGACTGAAGAACACACTGCATGATGAGAAGCATAAACACAGATATTGCCAGAGAGATGGGAGTCTCATTCTCATTCAGTCCAGGTAGAGTCATAAATGGAAAAGATGGGTTCATTATGTTTGAAACTCTGCTAAAGACGTGATTTAAATATGCCTCAGACCACAGCTCCTCTGAGTTCCCCCCTTAGGTGATGTGAGTTGTAACCTCCAAGCCTCTCAGCTAAAGGATGCTGGAAGAGGAAGAGTATCTGTGTTTTGATTCCTCTCTTTTCCTCCCAGTGTATTTCAGTTATGTCCGCAGTGTCCCTCCCGCAGGCTCCCCTCCAGCTGGGCTTGGAGTACAAAAATGCACTGAACCTGTCGTATTTCTGTAGCTACAGCAATAGTCAGGTTTGAACAGTGGAGTGAGTCACCACAGGGAGGTCTCTATGGATGCACCTTACCCAGGTGAGACAGCAAAACTTCACTGCAGACAAAACGAAACTGGTTTACTTCACATCTGTCACAGCCTTGGAGCACACACACCAGCAGTAACCCCAGCCCAGCCAGTGCTCCCAAACTTTATAACCCCTCCTGTCTCATCTGCAATTCAGACCTTTCTCCAAGCTGGTCTAGTGGCTCCAGTCCACCTCTCTCCATGCAGGGCTAGAAGCCACCACCATCACATGAAAAATCTAACTCTTCTTTTTTTTTCTCCTTTGAAAATACTTATTGTTTTAACAGAATGGAGACAAGTCTGAGCAGATTCGAAATACTCACGTATTTTTTTTCAGACGGTTCCTCCTTGGAAGGCTAACTGCCTTCACCTGGTCTCTTGGCTTGTTTATGACTGAGCTCTTCTTCCTTTCTCTGCTCCAGCCTGGCTTCGGGAAGGCTGATGGGCTCCAGTTGTTTTGGGCCCCATGGCCCAACTCTGACTTCCCAATTGTAGCTGAAATGCAGATCATTTCTGACAAAGCCATTTCTCTATCTTCTCTCACAAAGTCTCTTTGAACAGGAAACAGGGACTGTAGGACATAATTGTTGTTCACAAAAAGCTGCGAGTTTATCAAATTTAAATGTCAAATTCCAAAAGTCGTGAAAACAGGGAGGCAGTATCATTGCTTAGTAAGATATTTTCAGTATCTGCAAAGAGAAACAGAAAGGACTGTGCAACTTCCCACAACCCCAACACCCTAAGATGAATGAAATCAAATGAGGATCAGTCCTCTAAAGCCATAGAGAGCAGGCAGGGAAACCTCTGCTTCATCTCCATTCTCTTTGATGTTGCTGCTTCATTTTAAATTGCTTTAGTTGACATGCTAATAGATTTTGACCTCATAAGCTTAAAATGGGGTTTGTTTGGTTTGGTTTGTTGGGTTTTTTTTAATTATTTTTGGCATAGCTTGCATCCTAGGCAGGCTCATTCAAAGCTGTGTCTGATCTGGGGTGCTCCCTGACTACCAGGCTTTCTCCCTGGCAGACATAGCCTGGTTTCCTTCTGAGAAAATGGTGCTTGAGGATCAAAGAAATGGACCATCTTGTTAAGGGTGGGAATATTTTTCCAAGCATTGCTTACACTTCACAATTGTCTGCATACATACTCTGTAGGTTAAAATTCCCTTGGCAGAGATCCAAGTACCTCCTGAGGGCTCAGTCGCTCTCCACTTGGCTTCCTCCAGGGAAAGCTCCAAAAATCCCACTGAGAAAGCTTTTCAAGCATGCCTGTCCCTTGAGAGGAGCCTGTTGTGTTTCAAAGAGACACTGAATGGCTTTTTTAAGGAAAGGTAGGCAATTCCCCAACCCACCTGCCTACTGCTAGCATAACCTGCTCAGCACTGAATAGCCAGTACACACATCATACTCCCTCTTCCAAAGAGTTTGGATGGGCAGCAAGCTCACGATGTGGACACTGGAATTATCATCAGCAGCATCAGAATGAAACGGGTTGGGTAGGAAGGTACTGCTTGTGTCAAAAACACCGGTCCATGGCCCGTACATGCCACAGCAGTAGCCAGGCTCAGAGACATTTAGGAACCATAACAATTAGAAACTACTTTTTGTCAAACAGTAGCACAGGTTCTGAAGATTAAGAAACAAGAAGGAAGCACCTGTAGCCTGCAGTGCTTCCTGCAGAATGAATTCTAGCAGAAGGAATCATTTTGAAGACAGTCTCTCTCAATCTCGCAGCCCTGCAGGTAAAACAAAACACATCTGCAACTCCTTTATTAACATTTTTTGTACTCATTAGTGCTATTCCATAGAAGTTCTAGGAAAACTTACCCCTGCGAAACCCTAGAGTCACGTGTAAGTTTGTTCTTTGAGGGGTCAGCCTGAGTCTCTTCCCTTGTTTCACTCACAAGTGCTCTCTTTCTTCTGTTGCTGTTCCTTACCTCCGCTGCTTTGGTATTTCTTTATTCTTGCTGCGAGCAGCACTGAACAGGCAGAAGAAAGGGCAAGGGAACAGGCTTTGACCGGCTGTCAGGATGTGTACTTTGAATATAGCTAACCTGGGGTTTATTCCCTGCTTCACCACGCCCAGTGCAAATGTCTCTCAGTTTTAATTTCCATCCATAAAAAGGGTAATCCTTGCCTAACATACATTAGCCCATGTAACCTCCTGGCACCCTGTAAGGCATCACGATATTTAAATGTAAAATATATAAACATCAACAGAGCTGTCTCCTCGTCTACCCTTTTGCCTCGAGGCAGGGCAAGCTAACTAAACTGTGCTTAGGAAACCTTTGATGAATTTTTCACAGTACAGCTGCATCAAGGTTAAAGTTGCACAACCTTCCTAAACGCATCTGCTCTGGTTCGGATCTGCTCCACGCACATGTTTTACACATCTTCAACTGTGTAAGTTGATATTTAATTCAGGAGTAACTCAGCCTGAGTTGAAACTAGCAAGATGTGAATGGCAGAGTGACAGGATTCTGGAAATACATCAGCAGCAAAAAGGAAAGGAAAGAAAAAGGAAAGTCTGCTGCTCAACGTGGCAAGGGACCTCGTGATGAAAGACATTAAAAAGGCCAAGGTACCCAGCAGCTTTTTTCCTCTCTCTTACAGTATGACAATGACCTACTGGAGCAAGTCCAGAACACCATCAAGATGACTAGGGGGTGTAAGAGCACAAGGAGAGGCTGAGAGCTGAGTGTGCTCAGCCTTAGGAGAAGAAGGTCTTACTGCTGTCTTATGACTACCTGCCAGGAGGGCAGAAAGCAGACAAGAGCTAGACTCTTCTTGAAGGTGCATGGGGAGGAAAATAGGAATCAACAGTCACTTGTAGAACAATGGACATTCCGATTAGATATGAGGATGGTTTATTTATTACCTTGAGGATAGCAAAATACAGAAAGAGGATGCCCACAAACGTTGTGGTATCTCCATCCTTCAAGATACCAAAAACCCAGAGGTCCTTCCAGCTGCACTTCTACAATTCTGTTCTACAATTCTACTTTATGACCCATGGCAAAGAAAGCTGCGGCGTAATGAGTGCAGACCATTTCTCCCCGACTTCCAGACTGATGGAATGTCTCTGCTATTACAGACATCTTCCATATTCCTCTTTAAGTAACTGCTGTATCAAGCTCTCAAGCCTGTCAAGGTCCCTCTGGATGGTGTCCCATCCCTCCAGCGTGTCAACCGCACCACACAGCTTGGTGTCGTCGGCAAACTTGCTGAGGGTGCACTCAATCCCACTGTCCATGTCACTGACAAAGATGTTGAACAGCACTGGTCCCAATACCAACCCCTGAGGGACACCACTCGTCACCACTCTCCACTCAGACATCAAGTCATCAACCAGAACTCTTTGAGTGCGACCATCCAGCCAGTTCCTTATCCACCAAGTGGTCCATCCATCAAACCCACGTTTCCAATTTGGAGACAAGGATGTCATGTGGGACGGTGTCAAAGACCTTGCACAAGTCCAGGTAGATGACATCAGTTGCTTTAGCCTTGTCCACCAATGTTGTAACCCCATCATAAAAGGCCACCAGATTGGTCAGGCACGATTTGCCCTTGGTGAAGCCCTGTTGGTTGTCACCAATCACCTTCTCATTCTCCATGTGCCTTAGCATAGTTTCTAGGAGTATCTGCTCCATGATCTTGCCTGGCACTGAGGTGAGACTGACCGGCCTGTAAGTCCCCGGGTCTTCCTTGTTTCCCTTTTTAAAAATGGGGGTTATGTTCCCCTTTTTCCAGTCTGCAGGAACTTCACCAGACTGCCAGGACTTCTCAAATATGATAGATAATGGCTGCGCCATTTCATCCACCAGTTCCCTCAGGACCCGCAGATGCATCTCATCTGGTCCCATGGACTTGCGCACCTTCAGGTTCCTTAGGTGGTCCCAAACCTGATCTTCACCTACAGTGGGCAGTCCTTTGTTCTCCCAGACCCTTCCTTTGCTATTTACGACCTGGGCAGTGTGGCACGAAGCTTATATTACACACCTAACACCTGTTATGCACCTAACACAAGCTTTTATCATGTACCTAATGCTTCTGCAAGCAACGAAACATGAAAGGTTATTTATTTTTTCCTAAGCACAGGAGAGAGCACCAAACAACACACTTAAGTGTTATAACCTTCCACTAGAAGAACAGCATGTTCATAACAGCAATCTAGTATCAGCACACCTCACCAAATCCTTTCTCTACCGCTAATCACGCACAGTAACATCTGTGCAAGCCAGTTGGCTCTGGACAGCTCCTGTGGTTCTTGAAAGACTATTTCTTGGCAGGTTCTGTTTTTTACTCTAATTGAAAGGTTAATCAAATCAGTCATACTTGATGTTGGCTAAATAAACACACTGTCTCCACTGATGATGAAACAGATGCATTACCACTCACGTTTCCCACGGGGTTCATTTGTTCCATCATTGCGTTTAGTTTTCTTCAAGCTTCTCTATGCATTGTCTGACAGCATTTTGGAGAGTTTTCATAAGGAAATTTACCTTTCAGATGCTATTGTGTTCACACGTCTCTTAACTCTAGTAGTCTTTGGCAAAGGTGTTCTATATCCTCAACACTGCTTGGTTGTGGAAAACATAGAAGTTAATCCTAAAAAAAAGGTGAGAACTCTTATTGAGGCATAAATGCACTGAACACACAAACACATGCAGATTTGGTTTCTCTCTGCCTCTCCTCCCTCAGTGTTAAGTTTCATTCTGCAGAAAGCTGTTTCAGCAGGTCTGGTTAGCTTTTTGAACCCAGTCCTGCAAATTCCTATGCCCTGTGTTTGACTTCATGCACAGTTAAACAGTGCCACTGACTTACTACATGTGTGTATCTCTTTATGAAACCAGCGTCTGTTTTTAAGGCATACAGAAGATGCTGAATGCATGACAGGCAGAAAGTATTTATTCAAGGTGAGAGGTTTCGTGTATCACAACATTTTCAAAAGTCCCAAAGCTACAACAGCTAATATTTCTTTTGAAGGAAAAGGCATCCAAAAACTTTCTGCAACTTAGTAACTAGCATAACAAAGAAAGTCTCAAGCCATACAGAGATTAACACAGATTCAGCTAATTTCAGTATTACACATTCTGAAGTGTATCTGAAGGGGGGAGAAAAAAAAAAAAAAGGTGTATTTTTTCCTCCATTAGAAAAATAGTATTTATGCAATGCATTACTGAAGTTCTTTAGGTGGGATTCATCTCACCTATTTTCAGTGTTCTAAAAGATGTACATGACTAAAGGAGTCTGCTAAACTGTTAGGAGACGCGCTCTCTGCAGGGGTCTTTAACAAAGTCAGGTTTTAGAGATACTCTCTCTCTCCACTGACAGTAAAGGGAGCTCAGACTCGCCAAGTCTACATGTCTGAAAAATTTAAGTAATTTGCACAATTCCCACTGCAGTTCCTCTTTTTCAGTTTTATTTTTTACTATTTTGAAAAGTTAGAGCATAAAATCTTGTCATCAACTTTCAACCTTGGGTCTCCATGTTAAAGACTTTTTCTTAATCTATCTTATAAAGAAGAGGAAACTGTATTATGGAGAGCTGAACATCACACCGAGAAAAATCACTTAACTGCCTTTACAACTAAACAGCATTTAGGGAAAAATACCATTTTCTCCCAGCCTGTACCACACCTTTTTAACCTCTAATGCATCCAAAACCATCTTGAGCCAAAATACAACATTCTCATTTAGGACATTTGTCACCCTACCAAAAGTCATGCTGACATTTTACCATTCTTGTTATCATCATGTAGCCCCTGATTGCTGACAGGAGAAACGCCAAACACAGGAGTAAATCCAGAGAGCTGAGGAGACCCAGAGTCAGCAATGACAGGGACCAGGCACAGTCCTAACCTCCATGGGACTTCACCCATCTTGCAATTTACTCCCACTGTGTTCTTACAGCTTGAATTTGTCATTTGCTTAAGCGCACTTTTGAACTGAGGCGCAGGAGGAAAGGCAACAGAAATAGTGGTCAGGTATCAACTGGATTTACAATTTAAGCCACAGCACAGAAAGAGAGATTTGAAATTGATAATTTCTCCATAGAAAGCTTTGTGTAAGCTAAAAATAGCAGCTTATCTCAGTTTAATGATACTGTATTTGTAAAAGTTTTTCTGTAAAATGGTTCTGCATAACAATACAAAATGTTTGGAAAAAAATAGCATGATAAGATACTAGTTACAAGTATTTTTTAATCTTGTATTCTGAATTGTTTTGTGAATGGTTCACAAGGTGCTACAATACACTTAATGCTGTACAGATAAGTGAATATCTGCAATCCCCAATCAGAGTTTAATGGCTTGCTGATCAAAGAATAAATGCTTTTAGGATTAATTTTTCAACTGCTAGAATCTAAACCAATAAAAATGGTCAAATCAGATTATTAGAACTGTGTGTGTATTAGGAAATACAACCGAATATAGATTTGGGATACTGGGTTTTAATATTTATTTAGTAAAACTCACTATACAAACAAAAATTATCACAACAGTGTAATATGCGGGTTCATAGTTTCTCCTGCCTTCAAGCTATTTCTTTGCCGCAGTAAAAACACATATATACATTTACAATGATTTCCCTTTAAAGCACTGGGATTTAATATATTAAAACATACCTGGTAAAATAAGCTTAAAATAATTTTACATTGCTTGGAAAAAGATCTGAGTAATTTACTCTTACCAGAGTGCCATTGATGCACAGTATTCAAAAAAATGAACCACCACTAAAATATAGAGTAAAACATTTAAAAGTACATTTATTTAAAATGTGGGCAAAATATCAATATAAAAGAAAATAGAGTATAAGAAATAAAAATAAAGTACAAAACATTTTCATCTTCAACGTCCATAATTTAATAGATAGCAAGCCCTTTTATCTTTACATCCAAATTACACTTTTGGCTGAAGTACCATCATTTACGTTAAAATGTTTAAAAACGGGCTAATCATGATAGCTAAAGTGGGCTCTTTTAAAATGGTAGTATAATACAAAACATAGTAAATTATGTTTCAGCATAATAAAATTACACATCCTAAAAAAGATGCAGTTTATTTTTGCTTTCCTGCTTTAAACTGCTCATCATCTCTAGGAAAACAGCTGGAAAACAGCATCCACAGGAAGTTTTAGTTGCTTTGTACAATGGCTGAACAGCTAGATTTAATGCTCCAAGCAGTCCGAAGCAATAAGGCATTTTACTATCGATCAAGTAAATTTATATGTACGATTGTTAAGAAAGAACAACGTTAAGAAACAACTGCAAAATAGAACTTAAATAAAAAACATGCATAAAGACATAGAACCCTTACTGGTCCCTCCACTGCATTTATCAAACAGGGTTTATAATCTCTTCAGTAAAGAGCTATTTCCTCATCTGCAAGTAACTTGTAACAAATATTTTCTTTAGTGACATTTTTTTTCCCCGTTGCTTAATATTCTACTACGGTTGCTTTCTGACAACCCTGCTTAGCACCTTGCTAAAGTACTTCCTACCAAGAAGTAATTCCACTTTGAATTTAAGCTAGGTTTCTGGACTGTGAGGGTGGTCAGACACTGGAACAGGTTGCCCAGAGAAGCTGTGGCTGCTCCTCCCTGGAAGTGTTCAAGGCCAGGCTGGATGAGCCTTTGAGCAACCTGGTCTAGTGGAAGGTGTCCCTGCTGCTGGCAGGGGGGTTGGAACTAGATGATCTTTAAGGTCCCTTCCCAACCCAAGCCATTCTATGATTCTATGTTGAACTACCCTCCTATCAAGTAAACATTACACATCCTAAAAAATTATAAACAATTAGTTCCTAATAAAGAGAGTATTTTAGTAAACAACACTTCCCAAAGCAGTGGACAGCTTTTACACAAAAAGGATATGATTCATAATCCAGTGTTTGAGTAAGTACCCCAGTCAGGACAAACTCAGCATTGTGGACATCTGAAAATATCAAAAACAAGCATACAATTTACACCCGACAAGGACATTCTTCCTCATCCTGCATGTGCATCAGGAGGGGCCATCCTGTACCTTTCTGCTCTTCACACAAAGGCATAAGGGAGTATTTCCCCACTGCTACCAGGGCCCTCGTTAGCCACCACACACTTCACACCACAAATACGAGACTTCCCCATGCACGTCTTTTGTTAATAACTACAGCATATCTTGGGGTTCTATGCTGAAGGAAAAATAGCTAAAGTGAAAAACTCCAAATCTTTAATTAACTTGATGAATACTGAGTCAGCAATCTTGCCTCAGGCAGGACTGAAGCCCCAGGTTCAGGTTTACCCTTTCAGAGACTTATGGTGACCTGGCTATAAAATACCTCTGTTAGAAATACCTAGCAAACAGCTGGTTCAGATTTCTCCATGGTTTGCAGGATAGACCACGTATTCCTCTGTGACTACCTGAAAGCTTCAAAAGATGTCTGTACTTGTAAAATAATAATAATTTTTTTAAAAATCAAAACAACAGCTATACTGTTCAAATTATATTGACAACTTATACATACCTATGCCTCGTGCGAAATATTCTCGACATAAATGAAGGTCATTTTCACAGGAAATCAAGATTATCTCCGGCAAACTCTAAATGAAAAGAAACTAATTGTAAGCTCAGAATAACACAGTAAGATATTACCAGTCAATTTCAGAAAGCAACACTCTACGCACTTTATTCTGCTTATGCTCCATGAGTTTTCGAAAAGAAGGTTGTTTAGATAATACTTTTCCTCCTGCGCATTCCACAATAGCTTTCATGGTGGAAAGACTGGGACAAATTCCAGGTGTGATGTAAAAATATTTTCCCTAAAAAGAGAAAAGAAGGAATATTATTTTATTAGTGGATTTCTGCAACCCATTAGGCTTTATTATCTTGTGACTCTTCTCTCACACAATCACAGGGCAGGTTTTGTAAGCTGGTGTTAGATATCACAGCTTATGGTAATAAATTCATCAGCTGATGGGTTGTCCTTAAATAGCATTGACGCTTTCCCTGGAGAGGTAAACCCATAATTTTGATAAATTTGAACAGTTTAGGTGTGCCTAATTCAACACCTGTAAAATAACAACCAGGAAACATTCAAATGATCACTGGTTAAACAATGATTCAAAATTTTTTTTTTTTTTTAAAAAGGTAACTGCAGTTTGGTGGGACAACGAAGAACAACGATGCTCCTTGCTTCTTCAAGCACAGGGACGTCTCAAGTGTTGCAAAAGAACTTCCAGCTTTTAATTAGCAGTCAACTTATTTCTTCCTGACAAAAGTTATCCTGCTACTTGACTGAGACCAATACAGGTGATAAGATCATAAAGTAGATTATCTCTGTTTACTAGTTAGGAATAAAAACCATCTTGCTACTGAGACCGCAAAACTGACTGAAAGGTAGTATTTTGACTTAGATTCTTACTTGTAAAAATACCCTTTTTAGGTGGTTTGCCTCAATAAAGAGTCTCAAATTCAGTCAGGCTGAAGAATCTCTAGCAACTTAGATCTTCAGATACCTCTCTGCACTGTAGCATAATTTTAACTGGAGGCATGAAAATCATCTTGCCCCACTGTGGCAAACAACCTGGTGGTAAGTGCAGTCTTCAAGGAGAGTCAAACCAGAACTCCCTGAGGCTGAAGTGCAAACTTATTCCCAGACTCCCATTTTTAAGGGCAAGTGCTTTGACTACGAGGCTGGTGTTAAAAAAAAAATGTCCCTTCCATAAGTGGCATTTTACAAATAATGGAGCAGTGCTCTAAATTTTGTAAGGGAACAAACACTGTTAATTATACTGAGCAAGTTTTGTTCACATCTACAGGAACCAGTTACCCAAGGGCTTAGATCCAGCAATGCTTAGGCAGGAACTAGGCATAAAGTAAAAAATAAAATTTATAACACATGCTTCACGTTACATGCTACTCTTATTGCCCTCAGCTCCAAAAGCTGTGATTCCAATGCTGAAAAAATTAGGCTGAAAAGCTCCAAGTATTTAAATGCCCTTTTAAAGTGCATACCTTGAACAGTGGAGCTACTTGTGCCCTCTTTAGAGATTCCTCTAAGCTAAAGCAGAACAGCACCTCAGCTTCAGCATCTCTGAGCACAAAGTTCTGCTCATCTGAAAAAGAAAAACTGATGATGTAACGCACAAAAGACAAACATGCACATAACCCAGGATCTAAAGTGATCAGAGAATGTTGGTAGCAGAGTGACTCTAAATGGTAAATACTCATTAATTTTGATGTGATTATAATACTGCCTTATGTTTACTACAGAAGTTGATACTAGTTTAACTTACCAACAAATTTCTGGCATTTGAAACACTCTTCTAACCACTCTGGAGTTACTATGTGCTTGACTACAGAAATTGCTGTCAGGAACTTCACAGTTCGGGTCACTTTACTGGCAATTAGATGGGTGCACTTCTGGGCAGATTCAGCTACTTCACCTCCAAGGATATACAGTTTCTGGAAGTTGTACAAAACACAAATCAGAATGGAATAGTCCTTTAAAAATTGAAGGAGGAAAAAAATTAAGAATCATAACATCACCATCAAATAAAAGTAAGCTCCTAACAAAACAGCAAATATAGGTAGGAGATTTCTGTATTAGTCATTCCTAAAGCTGATTAATTTTGACAGAATTTACAGCCACTGAAAATCCAGGTATTTCCAGACATAAATTTCATGTGGCAGGACTGAAATCTACATTCTACTTCTGCAGTTTTTTGGTTTTGAGTTGTGGTTTTTTTGAGGCAAGGAAATAACAGTAAGACACAAGTAAAAATCTTTTTAAAGTGAAACATGCTATTAAATTTAAGTAAGCAGAAAATCCCATCATTTTGCTCTTTTCAATGGAAGGTATAATGTACACTATAGCTACGGTAAACTTTATTTTGCTAGTCTTTTCTTCAAAAAGAAAAGCATCTCATGAAAAACATATATTCTTTAAATGCATTAGTTCCACATGTATTTTTCATGATGCTGAGCAACTATCCTTTTTTCCCTGGTTTAAACTACTAAACCCCAACTAACTAATCATAGTTGCTCTCTTTCAGTTAAAATACAAATCATTATCTGAAGGGATTAGTAATACAACTAATCAATGGTAAAGCATATCAAATTACCATAGGTGTTACAAATAAAAGAGTGCTTCCTCCCATAAAAAATTAAAGAATTAAAAAAATATTTGGACAACTAGTATCTATGCACCACAGATTTCTGATTTTCTTTGACAAGCATTTTGTACAAACAAATAAAGAAACCCACCAGTATGTTTAAGTCTAAATATTGAACATACTAGGGTGATTTATTACATGAGTCACAGACACACAAAGGCCTACTGGGGGTATTAGAAACCCTAAAAGATCTCTGGCATCCCTCTGTACTCTGCTGCTCTCATAAGAAGGGACAAGTAGGATAGACAGGGACAATGTTCTAAACTTTACTGTGTTGGCTTACACCGACAGTTTGGACAGAGATGATACACAACAGTATTATTCAATGACACTGAACACCTCTCTACTATTTATTTCCTCCTGGGTACATATAGACACATCGTGAACAGTACACTTGCACACCTATGAAAGGCAAAGGCTGTTATTTTTGTAGTTAACACATGTTCACCTCAGACACTGTACACCCATGAGTCCAGATCTTGCAAGAAATCCATTCTGATTTCCATTCTGATGTTCTCCTGTATCCCCAAAGGAACCCTCTGGGGATATAGGAGAAAAGACTATTCCTCCATCTCAAAGATGAGAAGTATCCAGCCTCCGCTAGGTATACAAACTCTGAAAGGTCTTGATGGAATCATCGCTGCCAAATTTAAGTTCAACTTCACAAGCCCTAAGGCTGAAGTTCATTTTTTATATTTGTGAGCCCTAGCTGTTACCAAAACAGATTCTCCATATAATTAACCTGATACCAACGCAACAGAAAATGAGGAGCTGACACTGGAACTTTATTGGATACACGAAAAAATATTTCATGTTCCAAAATGTTTAATACCCAGCTTCAAATGGAAACACTGCAAGGAAAAAAAAACAAAACTGCCAAGTCCAACTACCTTAGAAACAAGTTTAGGTACAATAAAGAAGATAACAGATATTTTTGAGCACACCAAAGTGATGCATATTTCTAAGAAACGTAGCAGACTCAAACTGGACCTTATTTACTTTTGATTATCTGAAACAGGCATCAGTGGCAAGATCTTTCATGCACTACTGAGGTCAGCAGTTAAAAAACGATGTGCCCCAAACTTCAGCCAACGTGTGAAAAAAACCCAAAATCAAAAGTTCTTTCAGAACAAATATTTAGTAATTATTAAGTTTCAAGGAATGATTGGATTTTTATACTGTTAAAAGAACACTATAAAGTATTTAGAGTTAAATTATTGGACAACTTATCAGAGAACAGAACAACATCTCCATGGGAACTTACTATGTCACACCTGCTGCAAACTTTGTCAGCACTTTCTTTGAAGGGTTTGGCATTGCGGAGAGCAACTACAGCAGAAGAATCCTGGGCCTTATCCAGTACAATCATCACTACTTTTCTCACCTAAATTTGGTCATGAAGTTTCCCGATTTAAAAACAAATGTGGAAGAGGCTTTCTTGCGTTTTAAAACAATCACAGGGAAAGGAAAAACAAGTAGCACAGGTAACTAAAGCAGAACAGTTACCAAATAAAACTAATTTCACATAAATCTACACTCTAACCTCAGCCCCAGTAAACATGGGTTTTTATCCACCAGATGTATGCTAATCAAGTCTTAAATAGCAAAAATTCAACATCAAGAATAAAGTTATCAGATATTTCAATGTAGTTTGCAACATGAAATTCACCTTAATGTACTGTTGAACTTGCATAGGTTCAAATCCTGTGAAGAGCACCATTGGCGTCAATTCTGGGGTGAGTTTTTTAGTAGGTGGTGGTAGGTCTTCAATCCTACAAAATACATGGAATACATCAGAATGTGAACCTTGGTCCCAAAGCTCTATTATTGTTATTTTAAAACTAGGCAAGCACATTCTTGCAACCACTACCAATGGAAGTACTCAGATGAATGAATCTTCTTCTGAAGAAAAAATTTCTACACGGAGAAGAGGACATACCCTCCTGTATCTGTTCTCTCCCAGTTCTCTTACTGCTTCACTCTCTAGTTATGATTTTACTCCTGCCAGTGGAGTAGCTTGGCAATATGCAAAAAGCATTGCTAGTTATTTCAATTTGCAGGGCACAGGATGGAACTTTTTCTGTGGAAAAGTAAATTAAGGACTATCAACATCACCGATTGCTCACTGTTCTTACCTTGCTCTTTTGGAAGCTGGCTGAAGACTGGATTCATTTTGCTTTGGTTTCAAAGGCAACCTCACACCCTGAAATGAGATTATGTACATGTTCATATCTGAACTGAGCAGGGAAAACAACTTCTATTCTGAAAGGTGAAAATGATACACCAATAATCTGAGACAATATTACAGAAAATGAAACAAGGCCAAGTGCAAGGTCCTGCACCTG
>NW_010336282.1:0-13185 GCF_000700745.2 Antrostomus carolinensis | reverse complement strand
GCCGGCGCTGGGGGGTAGCGCTGGATTTGGGGGCCGGGGGCGCAGCCCTCCGCGAGGCTGGGGGCCTGAGGGCTCTGCGGGGCTCGCAGGATAAGCAGCAGCGGCTTTGGAAGCCCTACAAACGGGTGCAGCTGTTTCACAAGTTCAGGTTTCCGTGTTGCCTGCTGGTACTAAAGTAACAAATCGCGTTTCAGGTGCGTTATTTTGAAGAAGGGGGAAAAAAAAGGGGGTTTAATGATTTAGGCGTTTACTTTGTGTCTGTGTAATACTACTACAGCCTTTTTTCTTCCATTTGACTGACCCAGACAGTTAAGATTAGTTAATTTACTCCTTTTTCCTATCTAGCCTCCTCCCAGCCCCCATCAAACTTACTTGCTTCTTTACGTTGTTTCTGGAGCATGCTGGGTGCTGGGAGCTAGGCATAAGTTCCACCTGCATCTCAAAGTGCTATATTGTAATGTATTCTAAAGCTTCTAGTTTTTGCACTATTGGCTTGTCATACAGCTGGGAATTGTTTCTTCACCCACTGTTCTGGTTCTGTCAAAATGAGCTGACCTCTTTGGATGTTTCCCTTCCTTATATTTTCTTTCCTTGTTATTTGAATCCAGTTTAATTAATTTATTGAGCTACTCGCTTTAATAACCTTACCAAACTTTTTTTGCTGCATTTTATTTCATGCTGACACTTTAAAGCACGCACATAGTATATGTCAGTAAGTCTAGGATGTCAGCTGGAGTAATTAAGGCTTTTAAAAATTGAGCTGTCACATTTCAAGCATACTTCTGTGCAGGTAGCTGTTGGAAGCATACCATTACTGACATTTATTCATTGCAGTCTGACTGAATCATTAGTTTAGTTTTCATGATCATAAAATCTAGTTGGTAGCATTCCTTAGGCTAGACACTGTGTTTTCACTTGATGTTGTACACAGTGCAGTGACCTTCCAGATGAACAGCAGCCCTGATGTTAAGATTGCTGCCAACAATAGTTTGGACTGGCACCAGTGGCAGTGAGCACTGTTCTTTTAAATACCTTTTGTCACCAAGCACTGAGAAGGTATCATTGTTCTAGAACGTGTCTTCAGCATTCTAGAAACGTCTTCAAAAATACCCAATGCTTTTCCTCACTTTTTGTACTAGTTATGAGAATAATATCTAGCAAAATTTGTTGTGTATGGATTCCAATACCCAGTTAGGGTTATTGGAAGCAGTATAGTTACCCCTGTGTTGCCCATCAGCCCAAGTAACTTGGCCTATGTAGCGTTTCTGAGACCTGAGGTAGAGACCTACCTCAGCCATACTTCCAGTTTGAAGATGTTGCTTGAAGTGCAATAGTTTTCCCCTGAAAAGAAACGGGAATAGACTTCTGTTGTAGCTGTCAGGCAGAATCCATGTTCTGCTTCTCATCTGCAGGGCATCATGCTGAAAGGACTCTGTAACAACTTTTCTGTAACTTGAAGCTCAGTGTTAAACACAGTTCTGGATTTCTTTTATCTGCAGAAGCTGGTTTAGGAATGCTGTAAACTTTTCCTTTCTCACAGGCTTTTTTCACTTCCTTCAGTCTTTGCTAACTTCAGTCACGTTCCACTGCCCACAAAAGGTGGTCTTGCATACCTCTACTCATCCACACATTTAACTTGAAGGGGCAGAAGGCCTGATACATGAGCCAAACCTTGATTGCCATCTTGTTGGCATAACAGCTTTGAAATTAGTGGGCATTAATGCATGTCTGCATTTAAGTTTTGTCTGACTATATGTTTTAAAATACTTTACAAATTGTACCGGTATTTCCAGATGGAACACCTCATTCAGATGTACTTGTATTTTTATTTCTCTTTGCTTGATAATTTTAGTTATGATGTGATTAGTTGTTTTCCTTACTTTTGAAACCACTTCCTGTGCAAATGTAAAATCACAAAGTAGTATGGCAGAGAGATGGCGGGGCAGGAGAGAGTTACTGCCAAGGTTTAAAGATAGAGCCTTCTTTTTCTTAAATATTTTGGTTTTACTGATTGGCTGTGATCTACTTATGAGGTTTCCTGTGACTATTCTCATGCCTTTTAATAAAAAAATTTAATCAGAAATTCTTGCTTGATGTTGAATCAAATAAATATGTTCTCTGGGAAGATAAGGGTAAAGCAGAAACATCTAGTTTGCTCGGTATTTTGGGTAGTTAATTCTTTTGGAAACCCAAAATTAAATTGTGTTTCTCTTTTGGTATCTACTGGAAGTACTGGAATTTAATTTTAATATATTTGTAAAATATAATTTCTTGTTTAAAGTATTAGCTTACTTGGATTGATCATAAAACATTGGCTTTGAGACAGTGGCTATCTAATCTCTGATTTTTCTTTCTTTATTCTTTAAAACAAAACAAAACCAAACTTGAACAGAACCCAAAGACTGATACGCTTTTGAAGTCATAGTATTCCTCTGTAAATACCTTTATTCTGGATGCTATACCAACACCACCAAGAGATGTTTTGGTTTAAAAGAAAAGAAGTAATGAAACAAATAAGTAACATTCTAACATTCAGAAGCTTTTGATCACACACACAGCATTAAAGTTGTGCAGAAGAAAAATGCATCCATATACCATAGGAATGAAGACATGGTAATCCTGCTATAATTTGATGTAGCAGCATTGTGAAGAAATGCACATTTGGTGTGACCTCAAGTATCATAAATGAAAGCAGACCAATAATGAAAACTATTTAATTTCTTTTGTTGTGAAGCATTTGTCATAGCTTGTGAGTGTCAATTTGCACTTGGTAGAGTTCTCACTGACAAACGGTGCAGTTCCATAGCACCCAAACAGGGTCAGCAGAGCAGATCTGGTGATGGTAACTGTGTTCAGCCAAGAATCTAGAGTGCTGGACAGGGTCTAGAGTGCAAGTCAGGGTCAAGATCGGGTCCAGTGAAAGTAACCAGGGTCAGCCAACAGTCCCATGATGACAAGGCAAGTCCTTAGTGATGAGGCAGGTCTGACCACCTAGGGGGGGTTTAGGAATCCTCAAAGCTCTGAGAGGTTATTTTTGAATAGACTAAACCAGCATGAAATATATTTTGTATGACAAAACAAAGGCAAATTTCTAATGTGGCTGTGTCCTTTATGTGCTTTGGTTTTGCTTGCTTGTTTTGTTTGTTGTTGGGTTAGGGTTTTTTTTTAATGTCATAGGATAGGGGATAGTTCTAGTCTTCTGTTTTGGGAGGTGATACCGATACAAAGGTTCTGGAACAGCAATCTCTTGAAATCCAGTGTAAGTTTCATTTACTCTGAAACAATTCAGCAATTCATCTGCAATAAAATGTGCTGGTTCTTTGAGGTTTTTTTGTTCTTTTATAGATGAATGATACTACTACTAAGAGAAGAAATTCTTCTTTTCTGAAGTAGAGGTATGAATTTCACAGGCCTTTGTGGCTTGGCTGACAGACTGTAAAAGGTTTGAGGGCTGACTGTTACAGTCATCCAAACATGTGAAATGGTTTCTTCTGAGTGACTGTGGAATCGGCACTTTAAAAACCGAGTTCTGTGAAGAACTCTGTTGGGTAAATTCATCTGATGCATTTAGAGCTCTGAGCAGATGGAGGTATTTGATACTATAAAAATCATAGTAGGACTGAAAGCTAGGATATATTTCTGTTTAAATGTGAATTATGACCTTCAGGTAAAAAACAAATTACTACATCAAATGGATGAAGATTTAAACAGAATGGCTTATGTCTTGTTCAGTTTTAGCGTGGAAAGACATAATCATGGAAACTCTCAAATGTGTGTAATGATAATTATGTGAGTAGTTTCTTTGGGTGGGATTAGATATCCAAATTGTGGTTAGCTTTGAGTTGTTGCTCCAAAAAGACATGAATCTTTTGTAGTTCTGTCATGACTGCTATTTTTGTGTGGATGTCTGAGGTGCTCTAAGATATCTAAAAATGGCGTTAGGCGCCTGAATTGCTCCCACTGAGGTCACAGGATTATTTGAGTCACTAGAGCTAAGTATGTGTTAGAGCTTAAATTTACTACAGAGGTAATTCCAGTTCTAAGTTAGATATTACACTTAATCTGACTGACATGAGCACAAATTAATCTTCTGTCTGGTTTGGCAGGAAGTACAAGCTAGAAGTTTGATGCTCAACCTAATAGTGTAGATGATGGCTACCTTGTATGGCAGCAGGATCTATACAGTTTACACTTTAATTGCTCAAGTGAAGCTAAACTGATAGAAACTTTCATGAAGAAAGAGAAATCTTAATTATTTTTGAAGGATCAGGACCCTAACTGCTTGAAGTGTTTTTGCAGTGTTTGTGCTTTAGAATTCAAAAGTTTTGTTCTGTGCCTATATGCATAACTGAGTTTTAATTCTTTTACATGACTATAAAATATACCTAATTAAGTTATCTGTCTTTAAATTAGTAAAGGACATAAAATACAAATATTCTTCTGACTTTATTACTCAGTTTCCATTCATGACTTCAAAATGGGTAAGTTCCCTGAATCTTGCGTAATTTAATGCTGAACATCATGGTATTGGAAGTGTCCTTTAGCTGTCCTACATGGTAGTTAGCTTAAGTACACTTCATCAGAGCTATAGCTGCACTGTGAGCTATTAAAACTGTGAAGTGTTTTAATACTCAGTATCAGTTAATAGTTGCATTTTTTTCCCAGACTTTCAGTAAAGTGTTAGCACATATTGCATTAGTATTATTACTGCACTAGATATTGAGATTTAACATTATGAAGAGGAAGACAGCATACATTTCACAGCTCAGGAAGGAGAAAGATTTGAGAATAGCTGTGTGATGGAGATGACACTTTGTTAGTCATGCAGTACTCCATTGCAAGGTGGGGCTGGTTCAAGCTTTAGGACTAATTCAGCCTTGTAAGCCTCTGAAGTTCTTTTTGGTTTCAGAGCTGGGGAATTTGCCTTGCTCAGTAGGTTAGAACCCTTCATAGCTCTGCTACAGTAAGATAAAGTGATGTGTAACGGGCACTGCTTGAGAGTCAAGTATAAGAAACCCCAGTTGGCTACTTTTGCATTATCCTATTTAGTAGCTGTGTGCTGGCAGTGCTAGAGTTAAAAATCTTCTGTGAGGGTGGTGGGAAAGGACTGATGAGTGAATGAAATGTTAAACTTGAAATTGTGATAGAACTGTTGTAGTGGTTACTTAGTTTTAAAAATTATTATTAGAAGTAGAGAAATAGTCTTTATTTTGCCTTTAAGTCAATAATTCTTCCACGTGTTACATGTGTAACCTTTGAGGAAAATTCTTTCTTGTTATAACTGGTTTTTAATCATAGGTTAAAATATATTATTGTAGGTGCAATACATTAAGGCTTCCTTTTTACTGTTAAATGTAAACTGTTCATACTGCTAATGTACTATTAGGATAGTGAAACATGAAATCTCAGTTTAGTTGCTGCTTGTGAAGTTTCTGTACTTTTACTCATTCTTGGGCCCGGGATTATGAAGAAAGAAATAAAGCATGAAGAACCAGCAATGTTTCACACTGCATTGAACCAGTAGTAGCTTCATGAAACAACTTTTCCATCTGCAGTTTGTTGTGGCATGAACAAGAAGGAAGTCTGGGGCATTCAGCTGTTTGATTTATACCAAATGTTTATTGAACATGTGAACTGCAGTTCCAGAGGCTTAATCTGGCTGAACGTGGAGTGTTACAGGACTGAAAAACACATCCTTCATGTACATCTATCTGGACTTCTGTAAGGCCTTTGACACGGTCCCCCGTAAAGCCTTCTCTCTAAATTGGAGAGAGATGCATTTGGTGGGTTAACTGTTTGGTGGATGAAGAATTGGTTTGATCGTCACATCCAGAGAGTAGTGGTTAACAGCTCAATGTCCAGATGGAGATCAGTGACAAGTGGTGTCCCTCAGGGGTCTGTATTGGGACCAGTACTGTTTAATATTTTCATCATGTCATAGACAGTGGGATTGAGTGCTGTTTCTGATGACGCCAAGCTGAGTGGTGTGCTTGATATAACTGAGGGATGAGATGCCATCCAGAGGGACCTGGACAAGCCTGAGAAGTGCGCCCGTGTCAACCTCAATGAGGTTCAGCAAGGCCAAGTGCAGGAGCCTGCATCTGCGTTGGGGCAACCACCAGTATCCATACAGGCTGGGAGATGAAGGGATTGAGAGCAGCCCTGTTGAGAAGGACTTGGGGGTACTGGTGGATGAAAAGCTGGACCTGAGCCAGCAATGTGTACCCACAGCCCAGAACACCAAACGTATCCTGGGCTGCATCAACAGAAGTGTGGCCAGCAGGTTGAGGGAGGGGGTTCTGCCCCTCTACTCAGCTCTGGTGGGACCCCACCTGCAGTACTGCGTCCATTTCTGGAGTCCTCAGTACAGGAAAGACACAGACCTATTGGAGCAGCTCCATAGAAGGGCCACAAAGATGTTGCAAGGGCTGGAGCACCTCTCCCATGAGGACAGGCTGAGAGTTCTTCAGCCTGGAGAAGAGAAGGCTCCAGGGAGACCTTATTGTGGCCTTTCCATGCTTAAAGGGGGCTTATAAGAAAGATGGGCACAGACTTTTTGGTAGAGCCTATAAAGATAGGAATTTACAATGAGGGTGGTGAAACACTGGCACAGGTTTCCCAGAGAGGTGGTAGAAGCCCCGTCCCTGGAAACATTCAAGGTCAGGTTAGATGGGGCTCTGAGCAGCCTGATCTAGTTAAAGATGTCTCTGCTCACTGCAGGGGTCTTTAAAGGTCCCTTCCAACCCAAACCATTCTGTGATTCTATGAAGTACAACTGTTACTAAAAAAAAGCCCAAAAAACAAAAAAAAACCAACCCAAACCCACAACAAAAAAACCTAACCCAAAACAAAAAAAGAATCCACGCAAAAAAACCCCAAACAAAACAAAACCTTGGACTAAATTCTTATTGGAAAGTGTACAATTAGTGTTACTCGCATTTAGAAAAGGATGATGGGAAGTGAATCTAGGGAATAGGCTGTGATAATCAATGGAGAGCTTAACTTTAAATGAAAAGAGCTTATCTTTTTCATGTAGCAAAACAAAGCCTTGCAGTCGGAGTGGTGGGGGTAAGAAATCCTGGTCAAGATTGACTTTGCTAGATTTGTGGGTCTAATCTCATTATTTCCTCAGCGTGGATTCAGTCCTGGTAAACCTCTGGCTTCTGCTTCTATTCTGTATACAGTCACAGTTTTTTGAAGGAGTAACATATTTGCTGAGCATGTTGAGTAGTTTCGAGGATAAGACTGAGGTTTTGCCTTTTTTACTTTCTGGGAACTTCCCTCCAAGTGCAAAAAGCAACAGGGAAAATGCAGAGCTACGTGACGGTGGTTATGGAACAGTAAATGCCGAAGAAGTTGTCAAAGTGAAAGCTGGTTGATGTCAGTGAGTGGTTAAGCGGTTTGGTTGGATAAACTTGATTTGTTGGGCTCTGGAAGTAGAAGAGAAAAATTATATTGTGGCAGAGATGAAGAAGAGCCAGTGATTGATGAGGTATGTGATAGGATTGATACAGTGGGTTGTTGATAACATAAAGAGCCTTCATCTTCTAAGCCCTTTTGTGATGAGGACAACTGTTTTATTAGGTTGTATTGTAACTACTCCAGTCATTAAGAGATCATTCTTAGTCCTTGAATTTTATGTAGAACTAAGGTAAAAAAATGATGATTTCTATAGTCGCCTTCAGTAGCTTATTCATCACTTGGCTTTACTTAAAGAACTATGTAACTGATACAGTGTTTTCCATGTTTTCTTTTTCTGATTTCATTAACTAAAAGTAATTAATCCTCCTTTTTTAAAAAAAACATTTTTGTGTTCATAGTATATTGTTTCTCTGCAGTCTTTTTTTTCCTAGGACTAACCAGGTGTACTTCTGTCAGTTTACTCAGATATTTGGTGCTGTCCTATGAACTCCATGTAAATTTTAAAAAGTAAAAAAGGAAAAAGAAAAGAAAAATTCCTAAGTGCAGCATTTCAGTTTTATGCTTTTTCTAAACAACATGATTATTGTATTCTTTTTGTTATACAATACCCCTGGTATCAAAGTCTTGAAAGATACTTAGTTGTCTTGCTTACTTGCCCATGTCAATCAGCATCAAGTTTACCTTATTAACCTATTTCCTTAGTAGTTACCTTTTTTTCCTCCTGTTATTTTCTTTGTAAAAGTATCTTATGCGTTTTTTCCCTGTTCTTCTTTGCAATGATATTTTTGTTCTACTTAGGTTATTTGTTTTTTATTTGAAATTATTTTTTTAAATTGCTAATGTGTTGTAAAACCATTTGTGTTGTGTTTGTGTGTGTGGGGGGGAAAGCCATTTTGGTTTGGGGTTTTTTTTGGTAGTGGGGGAAGGGCCACCTTGTGAGAGCAAAAAGCTCCCCTGGCTCCAAGGCGGTGACCCCCCCAGCCCAGGCTGAGCCAATGAGCACTAGAGAAACACCTCTGTGAATCCATATTTGTGAGGGGAAGGACTGTCCTGAAGAGAAGTAGGTGGGGGTGAACCTGGAGGAGAGACCATTGACCTGAACAAAAGACAATCATCGGCCTGAACAAAGGACAGACAGAGAGAGATCTTCATTGCCAGAGGAAAAGAGAAAGACCTACACCCAGTTCTACTGCATGGAGTAGGAGAAGACAAGGGAAGTTCCCCACAGCCCATGGAGATTCAGTGGCAGAGCAGAGACCCACGTGTAGGCCATGGAGGACTCCACGCTGGAGCAGAGAAGTTGAGCCTGAGGGCAAGTGTGACTGGAATTGGGACCCCGAGAGTCACTGACTGCCAGAGCGGGGGTGGACCCCCAGAGTGAGGAGGGAGGCTGCAGCCTGTGGATGTCCCCATGCCGGAGCTGGGAGCTGAGCCTGAAGAGGTCCATGACTCCATGGGAAGCTTGTTCTGGAATATCTTGTCCCTGGACTTTCATGCTGGGAAGAGCGTTTTTTTTTGGTGAAGTGACTGAACCCCCATTCCCTGTCCCCTGTGCCATTGTGGGGGAAGGTAGAGAAATCAGGAGCAAAGTGATTTGAGCCCAGAAAGAAGGGAGGGTGGGGGAAGGTGCCTTAAGCTGTGGTTGTTATATCTAGTTAGATGAGTGGCAATGAATTAAATTGATTTTTCTTCCCCAAGTTGAGTCTGTTTTGCCCGTGACCATAACTGCTGAGTGAGCCGTCCCTGTCCTTCATTCCTAATCCTGTGCCCCCTTTGTTGTGTCTCCCATCCCGTCTCACCAGGTAGTGGGGGAGTGAATGCAGGACTGCATGGTCCCACTGTGGGTCAGACCACCACACCATTATAATCTCTATCCAAATCAGTGTTTAGAATAATGAACCCTGATTCTTGATATCTGCAATAAGGTGTTGCTTTTACTTCACTGCTAGTCCTTGGGAGAAAACTGAAAAATAGTGAAGTTAAATGTTCCGCGTAGAGCGCTGATGTCACTTATTTAGTTCCGCTTAGGGGCAAAAAGGACAACACAGGCACATATTATCTTTGTTATATTTTTAGTCTGTTTGTTTGTTTGTTTGTTTTTCCCTCTTTCATTCCATGTTAAATTATTTGTGCATAAGATAAATGCTTTGGCCTTTTTGGTAGAAGAATGGGTGTACTTCAAAAGTTTTTTTAACAACCTGAAGGACAATTTGGAGGCAACAATTCAGGCTGGCAACAGTTCACTACTTTCTCTTCACATAAAAGAAATGAAAATCACAACTAACACTATAAACTTAGCTGATGGTGTTTTTAAGAATATTACGGGGTTATGTATGCTATCAGAGCACCTGACTCATGGCTGAGCAATGCTGGACCCCTTCCCAGTGAACAGTAATACAAAGAATCATTACAGATGTATCTACATCTTCAGTCTCTAATTCGCTAATCCCTTCTGCATTAATGAAACATCGTAGCCGATGACTAGTTTTGATCCCCTGCACAACAGAGATCTCTGTTCCCTTTAACTTGGGTTTTGTTTTTTTTTTTTAATCTGTAAACTTGTGTAGGATGGATTATTCTGCTCCATTTGTAACATTCTTACTTGTAATTAATTGTGTTTGTACGATCTCTGTGATAACTGGTTATTCAGTTAATTTTATCTATATCTGAGTGATGTGAGCATAAATTGTTAAGCTGTCACAGGAGATGTTTTTAATAGTTCTATAGATGCTTTTGGCAATGAGATATAAATGAGTTGTATTTTCTGGTTTTGTTTTGCTTGCTGTGTTTTTGAGGGCTTTTTTTTTGGGAGGGGGAGGTGGGGCGGTTCCTGACTGACTTTTCCATTCTTGATGTAAATACTGGGGTGGTGCTTGTACCTGACTCCTAGTCATTCAGAGTGTAGTGCTAATCTTTGCTTTTGAGATTGACGTTATAGGAGAGAGACTACAAGAAGCAGGTAAAATGAAAGATTAGATGTGAAACAGTTAATTAAGTTGTGCTGGTTTCTTAAAACTCTGGTCTCCTGAACTAATTCAGATCTTGAAAACGTCATCTGAAATGACAGTGTGTGACTTAAATGCACCAATAGCTACAGTAGCTGAGTATGAAAAATGACCTGTTCTTTAATTCTGTGGTTGGTATCACTAATGGTTAAATAAAAAGATCAGAAACTCAGGGGGCTGAACAGGCAGGAGTTTGGGTGAGATAAGTCCCTGCTGATGGCGGGGGGTTGGAACTAGATGATCTTTAAGGTCCCTTCCAACCCAAACCATTCTATGATTCTATGGTAAGACTGGAGAAGGAAGGAGCAAGAAGTTGGACAAGATGAGAATTAACAGGGATCAGCACTCAAAGGAGCAGGGACTGGGACTGGCTGGGTGGCTGAGGAAAGTCAGGTTGCGGTGAGGAGTTAGTGCAAGGGAAGGTGCAATTCAGGCAGAAATACTGCAATTCGGTCCACCAGGACATGGCTTTCTCGATCTGAGGTGGGACCGGGCATTTAACAGTGGCTGACATAAGATGTTTTAAAGTCTGTTTGAGAAATTCCCAATCTTCTCTATTTGCAGAGGGTAACCCAGTTTTTAATCACTTAAATCACACAGCAAGTTGAGGTCTCTGGATATTTGATTGTTCCAGCCATACTGCTGCTTTGTGTTGGTATATGTATATTATCACCTATTGGAACTTGTCTTTGTTGCTTTTTTCTATTTCCTGATGTTAAAAACTGAACAATAATGCTTTTTAACTTTATTATCAGAGTGGACTATCAAATATGGAAAAATAAATTAGCCAGCCTAGATTTATTTATTCCTGTAGAATATTAGAGTTTTGACTGTTTTTAACCACTAGATTATACGTATGTATCATACAACATAGAAATTTGATAGCATTAATTTCAATGGCACTTCTTTGAGTATGTGGTCTTGCACAACATTTATTGTTTGTGTTCATTATTCAAATCCGAATTAACTTCTAAATTCAGTGTTTTATTATTGTTTTATAATTTGCATTATTATTCTGCAGCAGTAAGTATGAGTGCTTCACAGTTTTTCTCACTGTATTTAAGCGAGTTGGCATTTGCTCCATTTTTAAAATGAGATGCGATGAGTGTGAGGTAGCTGTTTGCGTTCCTTGGGATGTCAGGTCTAATCTCTTCAGATATGCTGTAAGTAGTGTTTTAACATATGAAATGCAACTCCTGCTGGTGTCGGTTGTTCGATGCACTGTAGGAATTCAGAACAACTTGAAGTCCAGCAGCTTACACCTGGGCACCCAGACTATGAAGAGCTTGTTTCTTCCATGCTGAGCATAGTTCTAGCATTAGAGGAGATTGCAGTGAACAAGTGTGGGGGAGATACAGATCTCCAGGCTAATACTTGCCTCCTTCAACTATGAGGTTACTCTTCTTTTCCAATGATCTCCGTTTTACTTCTCCTTGTACCTTTCTGCTTGTGGAAGACATCAGGCCTTGAACTTCTGTAGAAGTCCAGACTGTGTAACTGAGGTTTTCTGAGAGTGGAATTTGAATACTCCTTGCCATGGTGGGGTTCAATTTTTGTATTTCAATACAACTTTTTTTTTTCATTAATTAGTGAAACTTTTTAAAATAGGGCTGGTATTGAATGTCCTCTGAGTCGTTCAGGTTTTTTCAGAGCTGCTGCTGCTTTTACAAACAATGGCAGTATTTGGCAGAAGTATAGCAATTGTTAATTCATAATGAGAATGGACTTCTGATGAAGGGCTTCTTGCTCTGTATATATTTCAGCATACAACTTATTTCTAGTACTGAGGCTTTTGATGTAGCAAGCTTGTTTGGCTCAGCATACATTTCTTGCCATTTGTCAGTGTTAGCATGTCACAATAGCTGTGTGAAGCGATCTGAGAAAAATTTTTCCCCCAGTCTTCTCTAAAACACTAGAAGAAAAAAGGCATTCTTTCATCAGATATTTATATTGTTTGCATATTGTATTTCTAAATATAGATTGCTCTCCTGAATTTGATTTGGCCACGCTTTCCTGCTTTTTGGAAATTTGCTGCTGTTCAGTGTCTGCCTTATGAGTCTGATATTCTGGTTATTCAAATAATTGCATTTATTGTCCTTAGTGGGCACAGTCAGGCTGGTTAGTAATGCATTTTTCAAATGCAAAAGTTTAGTGTTGAAATGTATTTTTTTAAGCAGCTAATTTAACTTAAAGTACTAAGTGCAATTTGTATTTTAATAATGTAGACATATTATTTCACTATGTGGCTGATGATTACTAGTTAGTTTCCTATGTGTCTATACTTGCACATTTTTGTGCGTGGAAAAGGGACTGATACGAGAGCATTTGTGGAAGGGGGGCTATCCTGAAAGCATGAGCAGAGTATTTTATGCTCTGCTAATTGACACTAATATGTGAAAGCTAGAATAAGTGTACTGGGTCTGGCTAGGATGGAGTTAATTTTTTTTCACAGCAGTCCCTGTGGAGCTGTGTTTCAGAGTTGTGACAAAGCCAGTGCTGGTAAGACACCCGTGTTTCAGCTGTTCCTGAACAGTGCTTGCGTGGCATCAAGGCCTTCCCTGTTTCACACTCTGCTTCCCCCTGGGAGTAGGCTGGGGTTGGGTCAGAGGCTGGGAGGGGACACAGGCAGTACAGCTGACCCCAAATGACCAACGAGATATTCTCTACCATAGAGCATCATGTTTGGCAGCAACATTGGTTGTGCTGGTAGTGGTGGTGGGCTTAACTGTTCCTCAGAGGCTGGTCGGGCATCTGTCTG
>NW_010336281.1:22315-52904 GCF_000700745.2 Antrostomus carolinensis | reverse complement strand
AGCCTGTAGCGCTGCATGGGGTTGTTGTGTTTTGTGATGAGACTTCAAGTCAGCCAAAGCTTTGAGCTGAAACTGTTCAGATTTTGTTTTTAAAGTGAGTGCTTTAAAGGTCTGAAACCAATACCATTGTCACCAGTCTTGCTTTCCTCCAGTGTTGCTTTGCAAGCCATTGATTTCCAGCAGTTTTCAGTTGAAGCAAACTGTGCACAGTCCTTTTTGGTTCCCTTGCAGTATTTCCTTCTTTCCTCTCAAGGTTTAATTCTCTGCCCTTGTTTCTCCTTCCCTTTCTGCCATGTTTATTTCATGTTATATCTGCCCCACTCAGACAGGGTAAATGGGCTGCCTTCTGCTCTGCTGCCAGCCACTGTGCTTTAAAAACAGCCACTGTGCTTTAAAACACTGTGCTTTTATACTGTATTTAGGATATAGGCCTTTAGCCAACAAATATAACAGTTACACAATCCATTACAGTCTAGATGGAGGTAAGTTTTACACTTTTTTTCTAGGAAAATTTGATTCAGACAAATTTTCAGACAGAAAATTCAGCCTTCTGCTCCAAGTCCATTCTCAAAAATCTGTTCTGTTCTTTCATGGTCCTTGGCCAAGTTTTTGAACTCATATACAGCCCAGCCTCTTAGGAAGAGAGCTAACTGATCTGAGAAAACAAAAAATCAGGAACAAAAAAGAAAATTTGAAGTCACCCTTTTATGCAATAATAAGGCTTTCAATACCCAGTGAAACTTATTTGTAAAATATTATTATAACGATGAGAACATGACTAATGTGAGCTTTTCTCTTGAAAAGATAGATCTACCTCCTTATCCAAATTATATTACTCTTCAGATCACTATGAGCTTGTCTTATTGCAATGCAGTGTAATTACATGTTGCTTGTATATGTAACTGAGGTTTTTTGCACAGAGGGTATTTTAGCATAAGGTAAAGCAAATGCAGGAACCTTTAGCTCGTTATATTTGAGACAAAAAATATTTTGTTGGCCAGACTAGCAGTAGGAGCAAAGGTGGCAGTAATTTAGCTTATTGCTAACCAACCTGTTTAAATTAGTGAGTTCCAGGATACGATGGAAGAAATTACTCTTAATAGGACAGTTAGCTGGGGTTCCACTGTACTTGCAAAATGTTAGTTAGGGACTTACATCAGTATTTATATTTTTAATCAACTTTTGCTTGAAAATATACATGAAAAATATTTTAATTTTCTACCAACCCTGTGTCTCAGTGACATATTTCCTTCTCCACTGTGTTTATGAGAAAGCAGAGGTGTATTTTATGCATATCAGAAAGGATGAAAATGCTCTATGATTTAAAATAGCATCAAGGTACTCTTGGCAGAGCTGGTCATTCTGAGAACCAATACCTATTAGTCTATTAAATGCAAATTGTGCTTTGCATTGTAAATCAAGAAAGATAAAGGAACAGGTTCAACCATTAAAGGTTTACTGGCATGAAAAGCTATATAGTATATTGTTCTCTCTGTGATAGAAAACAAACACTGTTATATAAGACCATAATGCATCAATTGGTTGAGACATTGGTGAGTCACAGCACAAGGGTTTTATTAGAAGAGAAACTGAACAATAAAATAGTTCAAGCGGTCAACAAGTACTTAGAAAATTGCATGGTTTTTTTTAATAAGAATAAACTTCCTGTCACTAACATGCAATGAAAGTGAAGTTCAAATCACAGCAATGATTCCTATGAGAACAAAGGTGTTTATCACGTATGAATATTGAGCTAAAACATGGTTTGTACCAGTTATCCAAGTGTTGGAGAAAAACTATGCTGTAGACATTCTCTAAGCAACCAACACAACCTCAGTTGCAAGTAAGTACAATAAATGAGCAATGTAAGAAATTTGTAAATTTATTTATTAATAATTTTAAAAGTTACTAATCTGAATAAGCAAATAGTTAATCTGAAACAATATATATAATCATATCAAGGGGCTAAACTCATCAAACCACTCCTTGGTAGGCATCATTTTTTTATTGGTATTCCAAAACTAAATTTGTGATTGAGTTCTCAAGTAGTTAAACCATTGAAGGAGATTTAGTATGTGAGTGCTCGCATTGCCAGATTAAGTAACAGCCTTCCAGCTCCCTGTCGATTTAAGTCTCTCCCTCTCTCTCTGGCTGTTAAAGGAGGGTCTTTTGAGAGAACAATGCTTAACCTGACTATCTCCACTGATTGTAGAGGAACCCAAAGGACAGCAGCCTCCTATCTCAAATGCCTATAGTTACTCAATAGTAGATGATGTGCTGACGCTACTCTGCTGCAACAAGGACTTTCCCTTTGTTTTGGACAGGTGCTGGTTTTGGCCTTTTACACTGAGAATACCAGAGTTCTCAGTGTATACTAAAGCAGGAAAAAATTAGATCCTAAAACAACATTACTGTGAGGGTTTCAGCAGTGAAATCTGACAAAATCTCAGCAACTCAAAGACATTCCTGCCAGACATGAAATGTAATACCGCTGATTAGATTTTGATTCAATGCTCCATGTCCTGCTCTGCTGAAGAATGTCCTTGTGCTCATGCTCTAAAGATGCAAACATCATAGCTGCTATCAGTGATGAAATGTAGCAAAGATTTGCCTTAAGCTATTGTTCTTTAGCTTCCTGAAAAATCTATATTCTAATTTCCCATTTATGATATCTGTCTTCATAGCACTATTTTTTTTCCAATTTTCTATCATAACCTACAGTGTGGATTTAGAAAATTTTAATGAGTTGCATAGTAAAATGAACACACCTGTTCTGTAAGTGATAGTTTGTCCTGGCATCAAGCCATGGCTATTCAAATGTTTCATTACAAGCAGAAACTGAACGACATGTCTGTAAAAATTGCTATAATTTGTGCTTCATTTAAGTACACACAAATCTAAATAGCTTGCTGAAATTGAAATCTTTTAATAGGGAAAATTAATATATATGTATTGTGGTTTTTTCAAAGATATTTAATTATTTATGCTTAATTTAAAAAAGAATATGTACAGAAGCATTGATCAGAGGATAGGGTTCTCATTAAAAGGGAAAGATTACAAAGTTACTGATTACAAACCACTCAAAAAAATATCTACTTTTATGAATTTGAGTGTTCAGCATTTTCTGAAAATTATTTTGGGGTGTCTCAAATTAGCTTCTCAATAATTTCTGAAACTATTACTTCTTAGGACTATGAAAGCATCCACTGAAAGTAAATGGTATGTTGCAACTGCTTAATACAAGTTATCATTTTTTAAACATCCTTCGCAAAAGACAACTTTGAACTCTGTGGTGGTATTAGTATATAATTTGCTTCCTAGGATAAAAATAATAACTGAAGTATTATGTAAGAATCCCTTTTTTAAGTTGTAAATGTTCAGTACAAAGAAGAAAGCAACTGGAAATTGTCATTGTTGCCATTTTTCCTGATTCCAGAATCTTACAGAAAAATATCAAACTAAATGAGCTATTTTAAAAGGTCTTCTACACTAAATTTGAAATAGACTTTCGAAAATTCAAACTTTTAAAGTAAAATCTGGTGTTCTTCACATTCCGTGTTTTGGAAACGTGTACCAGCTGATCTGCAATGCAGATTTTACAGACAATTTTAGCTTAAAACTTACTGAAGATCTAATTAAATGAACAGCTATATTGATGCAGCTGAGCACAACTTTCATAATGACATTCTCAACTTCATTATGGAAGTGGATCTCTGAAGGGGATCACACTGATGCAATTTATCTTAGACTGGGCTAGGCTCATCAGCTCCTCTGTATCACCCCATTCTTTAATGAAGTCTGTCCTGCAGCAGGACTTGATTCCTTAGTGTATACGTCATTGGCTTCTATGAATACTCCCAAATCCAAAGTTTTGAGTTTTCAGAGCAACAGCAACAGAGCTCTCCTACCTCCTCCTTCTTGCTAATCTACTGAGATAGAGCATTTCTTGCTATGAAAATCCTCTTTAACCAGTGCTTACAAGACTAAAATATAAAGGTTTTTTCTTACATCCACTCTAACAGGTGGATATAGAAAAAGTGCTGCAATTTTTCCAGGGTTATTGCTGAAATATTTGTTTCTAAAGAAAATTTTGGACATTAGGACAAATTTTTGGTGGTAAGAACAGTGGAGTGACATTAGACAACAAGAAAAGAAAAGGATGAATAGGCTAGCCCCATGAAAATATTCAGATTTATTTGAGAAGCAAAAGAACTCTAGGTCTTTACATTTTCATTTGTTGACTTGTAGGCGTGTCCTAAAAGAAGAAATAAGAGAAGTCAGAACTAAATTGACATGTAACCATCATCATTCTGAACATTTACCTGTTTCTCCCTTTCTCTGTTTACACTGTTTATAGATTTTAAGCATTTGAGGGAAAGATTTATGTCTTATCAAGTTTTTGCAGCAAACAGGAGACAGAAACATAAATCTTTGTGCAGTTCTATGGATACTATCTAAATAGAAACAATAATGCAGCCATGTTATTTGAAGACTTCTACAAATAACAATCTGGCTTCCTGTAATACTCTCTTACCTTGATTATTATGTAGATTACTTTCTTGCACAAATCTGTTTCCTATCACAGGAATGGAACATGATCCATGATTAGAAAAAATAATAAACTAAGACTTTAAAAAATGAATAGAAACCTCTTTTCTCAGTCCAAAAATCATCCAATGTATGTCACAATTTAAAAATGGACAAATATAAATCTAGATATTCTGTCTGAAGCTTCATGAACAAAAGACTAGACAATCTTAATGTCAAACCTAGCCTGTCTTTATCTCTATCTTGCTTAAAAATATAAATACAAAGAGACAAATGGACCAGAAATTTTTTTTTTTTTTCCTTTGGAGTTTTCTTTTCATTAAAATTACAGGGAAATATATTTCATTTTGGAATCCTTCTAATACTGGTCAAATAAACAAGAGGCTAAGCTCACAAAATAGAATTAAAGTTGATCAGTTCATAATGACATGCATCGTTAAGATATCTCAACCCTACATGTGGCCACTGAAGCCCAAGCCCAGTATTTCTCAACCCATGCGTTTCTGGATAGGTTTTTTTTGGTCTTGCTTAACATTTAGAGGTTTATTGGATAACAGACTGGAGCACACTTTGCCTTACCTTCCTTATAGTAGTTCTGAAAACTAAGGTAGAAAAATTTTATCTGTGGATCCATGCAAAGAGGAATAGCTCTGGCCAAAGACAATGAGAACAAACAATTATTTTCTTTTTCTTTGAGGTAGGAGGCTGAGCTGGGTCTCCTTGGTGGTCAATGAGGTCCCTTGGAATGGACCTTCTAGTGAAATTAAGACCACCTCCTCATGTAACAGTTTTGTGAATATTGAATGGGAAGCCCATAAGTGAACAATTACATTCTACTTAATTTTGCTGCAAGTTTCAAAACTACTTACCAAGAGGAAAAAAGTACTGCACCACAATTTCACAGTTCCAACCATAGCCAGATTCTGGGGCATACATGCACTGTGCCTACAGTCTCCTATAGGATACTTACTACATACCATCTTTCTTCTACAAAAGGTGACATATCTTAATGCTTTATTAAATCATATCAACATAAGCTTTTAACCATTGAAAATAGGTGCCTTTGGGTAGGGAATAATCCTGCTGACTGTGTATGCCAATACTGGTTTTAGAAAGAAATGTGAATAATATTTGATTTAAAATAGAAATATTTAAGCCAGCGTAAGAGACTGGTAAAAAGAACTTTGTTAAAAATATACCTCAAACAACTCAAGGCATGTAAACAAACAAAGGCAAGCTTCTATACTAACCCTCCCACTCTGATAACCAAGGGGACTGATAAGAAGAATCAAAAGAGAAACCCAGGGGAAAGGGGAGTTGCTGATAATGAACGAACTCTGCCAGAGAGTATTGTCCTGTCTCCAAACTCCAGTCTCCACCCTGATGACCACTGATGGTGATGGCCTGAAGATGATTGTGAAAAAAATGACAAAAGAGAACTTCTATCGGGTCTGTCAATCATCAGGGTCCCCCAAGCCTATTTCCAGAACCTTGTGGGCTAGGCCCCTTTCCAGAATCGTCTGCTAATGACCTCCACACATTGGGAAGGCCCTTAAGAACTAGAGCAAATAAAAGGCAACAGCCTTGGCCATCAGTGGGACATCCTCCTCTGTCCCAGATCCAGAATGCAGAAGAAAATAAGACAACTCCATCAACGGACAAGAAGGACAAGAAAAATCTTCATTGCTCATTGCTGGAACCCAGGGTGGTGAAACTTTCTTCTTTCTCCTCTCTTTCTAGCTTTCCTCTTTTCTCTTCTTCCAACTTTCTTCACTCACTTAAATGTTACAATACACTAAACCTTGTTCCTTGTTACAATGCACACAACCTTGTTTATTGTTCAATAAATAAATTTCTTTCACGTATCTGATTGCTTGGTGTGGATGCACCTTTATTTGCCTCTCAGGAATCCAGAACCTGTGTCAAACCAGGCTTGAACTCAGAGTTCTCAAACTGGTCCCTGACAGCCAGCAAGAATATAATTATGACAACTTGCAATTTGTTGTGGTTAACAATGTTCCTGCTCATTTGAAAAAGAGTGTGGACTTCTAAATGATTACAAGTAACAAGGGCTATGGCTTTATATTCCAGCTGAGAGAAGGATTTCCAGCAGGGAATGTTGTCTCCTGACATGCTGAAAGTCTATCAGCAGTTCCATAGATGTAAGAGTGACACCTAGTGAATCATTAACAATTCCAAAATTTTTTTCTGGGGGTGAAAATGGTGGGGAAGGACTCATTAATCTCCCAACCAATACTTAGACAATCCTATTAAAGTTTGGATGAAATTTCAGCTTTAACAATATCACACAACAAGATTAAATATTAAATAATTATATTAAGTGTATCTGGCATGTCTAACTTTTTGATTTTGATAATGCATCCTATAAGGCTCTAATAAAAAACAGGAATCCTCCAAAAAAGTACAAGCTATTTATTCTTTTTCAATAATAGCATGACACAAAGAAAGTGCAAGACCCGAATTCTCTTCTTCCTTGACTTTATTTTCACCTTATTAAACAATTAAAAAACAAATCCTTTGGGTCTTATTAAATATTTAGGTTCTTTTTATTTTCATTAGACTATAATCAACACATTCTCACTGTGGAAGGGGATATTTCTGATTATCATTCTTAGGGCAATTTAAAAATTATTATTTTGTAAGATTGACTGAAAAGTGACTGTAGTTCTTCCTCCATTTTAACAGACTTTACACACTGTTTCATGAGTCTAGTATAAATGAACACAACTTTCCATTGCTATCTGTTACTTTAAATCATCAGAAAAGTGTTGACACTGAAATACTTCTTGCTGTAAAACAGGTTCTTTCACTTCTTTGTTGTTCAAAGAAAATGAGGCAGTCAAAATCCATATGCAGGCTAGGATGGTGATCTCTAGGTTTCATATCTACAGATTTTTAGTACTCAAAGACAGATGGATTTTATTGTAAGGATCTATCCTTTTTTCCAAGGTAATAAAGGTGTCTAATTCTGACAAGTCACAACAGAGCACAGTGCAACTTTATTAATTCATGTTGTAAAGAAAGTAAATCTTCCAACTTTTTAAATCAAAGGCATATTTTAGTTGGGATCCTGTGAAGATTTCCACTTAAAATATATTACAGTTATCAGAATAAAATACCACAGTCTTCCAGGAGTCCACATTTTCAGTTTATGATGTTCATGTAATTGCATGTCAAATTCAGCAAAACCACTATATTGCCAGGCAGTGTACCAGATACCAGTATATCAGAACACTACACCTATTGTAAAACAGGACTTATAATCAGGAGATAGCTTTGTGTCACAAATTAAAAATTAGCTATCAGTAAAAACAAGATTTATCCTTATTTATGTCAGCTAACATCTGCCATTTAGTTTTATTAAAGTTTGTTGTATGGTGATTGGAATAATTCCTGGGGGGAATTTTCAAGATCCACTAGGAACAAATAAAATGATGGTTAGATTTGTGAGGACTTTACTAAAAGCAAAGTAGGAAACTGAACACATTTTAGGATGCTGAATTCCACTTACTTAAATGACCAGATGATCTTAGGTACCAGTGATACCTCTGCTTTTAAACACTCTTGGAAAAGTGAGACTGGGTGTGTTGGGATAACAGAGCATTACTGCCTTTGTTCCGCATCAAATACTGCTGATATTCAGACTTCAGAGTTGTAAAGTAAGAGCCTCTTGCCCAAAAAGTAGTGAAGACCTTAATAACCTTCAGAGGGCAAAAAGACATTCTCACTGCCTTTCTTGCCTGCCTGTTCCAGCAGTAGATGTGCTCAGCTGTAAAGTGACAGATAGTTGAAATGGTTCTGCCCAACATCAGTAAGGACTTCCTAATGACAGGACTTTAAATCTCTAACCAGTTTTCCAGAATACATTATCTTGAATATCTGTGCTTCCCCAGATATGGAGCTGGTTTAAAATGTTTCCATGTGTACACTGATTTATATAAATGCTATAGCATAACATAGCCTCCAGCACATTACAACACTCATTGCTTACAAAAGAGAGAAAACTCTATCCAGAGTCACAAAATGAGAGAAAAGAGGTTAATACTAAGCCTATTTATAAGTAAGAGTGTTGCTCAATGATATCACAGTAAGAACATCAGTTCAACTCCTTCAGTAACAGAAAAAAAAACCAACAAAAAACCCAAACAAACCAAAAGACAAAACACCAAGAAGAAATTTCTTAAGAAGATCTAAATATTGAAGCATTCAGAAACTTGATATTTATCAAATACTATGATGCAACTGATACATTTTATTTTCAAAACATACTCTACACCCTAAAAAATCCCAAATACAATTGTGTTTCAACCACTAGTAATTGCTGACCTTTTAACACTGGTCAGGAATTCTTCAGTTGTTGCTTTCATGAAGATACACTTAAGTGTCCAGGGGCTAGGTCTCATTAAAAAATTGACATCATTTTTGAATACCACTGTGATTAACTTTCAAGAGTGTGGTCCACAGTAGGATCAAAAAACCTCTGACACAGCACTGTGGAAACCCTGCTAACTAGCTTCTTCAACAGTTCTGCTTTCTGTCTCACCAACGTAACTGCAGAGCATGGCCTACTGCTTGCACTTGTCCATAAGGACACCTCTCACATCACATGTGTTTGGCCCATAATGTTGGAATAGTGCTAGTCTTCATGGCAGTGCAGATACAACAGAAGCTATACCTGAAATCCTGCACAATTCCAGTACGTCGGTAAGAGAGAGGTAGACCCTTCAATGTTACGGGATTTTAGAACTCAAAATCTGCTCCTGAGACAGAGCAGTAGAGAGAACTGTTGTGTGAAATATCTAAGCCATATTTATCATATTCTTTTTAAAAAGCTAGTTCTATATTCATAAATTCCAGAGCATCCCTTATTTTTTGGACTTCTAACTATTCTCTCTACATAATAATCAGACAGAAGTAGTTCTTCTCTTTGAATTTCTTGCCATCTGAAGCATCTGATTTCTTCTAACAGTTCTGCAGATAGAAATTTCCCTATTCAAGTTTGCCTAAATACACATGAGGAAAGATAAATAGAAAATTTAAATTTTGATTTTGTGTGGGTTTACTATGTCTCTCATTAAAGTAATTTCAATATTCATTTATTCACCTTCCCCAAATCCTTATAGAGTAGAGAAATATTATACTGCTTTTCATGGATAAAAAACTTTGCTGCTGTCAAACAAGTTAGTCACTCACCCAAAAAGTTTTACAGACCTATGAATAAAATCTGGACATCCTGTCTTGCAACCAGGGCTTTCACTTAAATATTATCTTCCCTTCCTATTTTCTTCCCCCCCCCCTTTTTAAAAAAAAAAAAAAAAAAAAAAAAAAGAATCTAGAAATAATATATGTGAATGCCTGGCAATATTTCCTCAGGTGTATCGCATATTGCTGAACAAGAAAGTAAATCAGAGGGTAAAGTAGAACAAAAGTCTTTTTATCAAGCTACAAGGGAGGTCCAGATGATCTCTCATTGTTTCTATCTTCATTAGGAAGCATTGGAAACATATCCACAGAAATCACCAGATGGTGCTAAGAACCTTATGTCCATGCTGTATGTGTTTCAGTATGCTTTGCTTTGAACTGTTTGTACTCTGGTCCCATTCACCGAGTGTCCTCAGCAGTTGGAGTGCTTTAGATGTAATTTGGGAATGCACCTTCTGGCTTGCTTTACCCAAAAGAAATACAATTTTTCTGCTCTGAGTCCTCCATGCAATAAGAACCAAAGCCCATCAAATGGGGACAGCCAGGGTATTTTTTTTAGTGTGCTCCAGATTCAAGTAAAAATGCTGAAGTTGACATATCCTTTTTAATTGTTTCAGTTAGGCACTAAATCTAGTTTACTTTGTAGTAACCCAGTCTTGGAATTGGAAGATATTTGGGGAATTCTCTCTCTCCTCTCCACTAGCCATGAGAATGATAGCTCTGGGATTTTGAGCAGCAAACTGTGCAGCTCTCTCTGCAATCTGCACTAGTATCTATGAGTTCTATATGATCTGTGTCTTAATTCCTCTTCTCCAGGAGGAAGAGAAGCAGCAACTTCACCTTGAGCTGACTGTATCTGGAAGGAGCTAATAGGCAGCTATCATTTTTTGAACATTTATATCACCTCATTAAGTAAAAAGTTGTATGGGATCAAGGAATAATCTCTAAGTCTTAAAGTCTGTATTGTTTGACAACATTAGAGTCACTGAACAAAGAAAATTGGAATAATTACCACAACAAAATGCTGAAACAGATTATAAGTCTCAGGATGTCCAAAAAGGAACAGTGATGTGAAAGATTCCTGCTCTGAACATCCTCTGCAGCAGCCTGCAGAGGTGTGCCCCCACACAGAGTGGTGGTTGGTGTAGCCCATAGATGAATGCCATCACTGCTTTCTTCTGCGTCACACCAAGTTGTTGCTGGAAGTGTTTCTGTGGCACCCATTATGAAGAACTGTGCTTTTATGGGACAATAAAAAACTCAGTGGCACAACTAAACGATTGAAATCATGGCTCCAAAGGATTTTAACCAAGCAAGATTTTACTCTAAGACTCAAAAACCCACGGCAATGTAATTTCTAGGTTCTTCTTTCTCTGTACATACAAAATCAGAATGAATAGAAATGTGTGTGGCAGGACTCTTCTATACCTGTTACATTCCACAGGTGGGCTAATAAAGAATAATATCATTCCTGGAATATGTGTCCTTTTAAGTGGCATTCCCTCCCATATTCCTTTATTATGTCCAAATATAGTAATGTTTGCAAAAAGGAGAAGAAGGGAATTATTTGTCCAGTTAATGGCATTTTAAAAATTGTGGCACATGAAAAAAGCTTAAGGAATGAGCTGCAATTGCCGTGTTCTGTGTGGAACATTCATTATGTAAAGATAAAAGAAAATTTTTGTTCCTTCTATCAGCAATATGCAATTGTATGATACTGCACTGTAGTTGCCTCATTTATAGAGAAAGTAATAATGTAGGATAATTTAATTGCACTTGAATTAATTGTCCTGGGAAAGAAACTTTTCTTCTTCACTGTTTTCAAGTCCTGCAGAAGCTTACACACTAAAATCATAAGAAGCAAGTTCTGATTAAATCTATAAAACTACTCATATTTTACATGTTAAATATACATTATAGTATCAGGATTTGTGGTGTTAATATAGAATTCTGGGCTCACATAGAAAAAAATATCTCAACCAAAACAAGTGTTGCAAAAAAATTAGATCAAACTAAATCAAATATTTAATTATTACCTCCTGCATTTGCCAAACTTGTTGGATTAAAAGATTTACTACCTTAACAAAAACCCCCACCTCAAAACCAACAAACAAAAAACCCAAACACTCCCTGCCCCCTCCAAACTACCATTTTAATATCTGGTGATTTGTAGGGATTTTTTTTTTTTTAATTATGGAAAATTTATATCATAATTTGTGCAATGCTCCAGTTTTAAAAAGTTCAGAATAACTTTGTTTTGAAACTTGTTTCAAAAGAGGGAAGAGCCACCTTGTTAGACTGAAAAGTTCCCCTGGCTCCAAGGTGTACCCCCCCCAGCCCAGGCTGGGCCAATGAGCACTAGAGAAACTCTGTTGTGAATCCATATTTGTGAGGGGAAGGACTGTCCTGAAAAGTAGGTAGGGGGGTGGACCTGGAGGAGAAGCCATTGACCTGTACAAAAGACAACCATTGGCCTAAACAAAGGACAGACAGACACAAAGAGAGCTTCCTTGCCAGAGGAAAGAGGAGGGAGGGGGGAAAGACAGAGACCCACACCCAGTTCTGCCGTATGGAGTAGGAGAAGACAAAGTCCTCTGCAGCCCATGGACATTCAATGGGGGAACAGAGACCCATGTGTAGGCCATGGAGGAGTCCATGCTGGAGCACAGAAACTGAGCCTGAGGGCAAGTATGACGGGAATTGGGACCCTGAGAGTCGCTTGCTGCCAGAGTGGGGATAGACCCCCAGAGTCAGGAGTGAGTCTGCAGCCCATGGATGCTCCCATGCCGGAGCCAGGAGCTGTGCCTGAAGAGGTCTGTGACTCCATGGGAAGCTTTCTCTGGAACATCTTGTTCCTGGACTTCCATGCTGGGAAGAACGGCAATGGTGAACTGACTGAAAACCCCTTTCCCTCTCCTCTGTGCCACTGGGGGGAGAAGGTGGAGAAATTGGGAACAAAGTGATTTGAGCCCGGGAAGAAGGGAGGGGTAGATGGAAGGTCCTGTAAGATGTGGTTATTATGTCTAATTAGATGAATGGCAATTAATTAATTTTATTTTTATTCCCCAAGTTTGTGTCTGTTTTGCCTGTGATGATAGCTGGTGAGTGAGCCATCCCTGTCCTTCATCCTAATCCCGTGCCTACTTTCTTGTGTCTCCCATCCCATCTCACCGGGTGGGGAGAGTGAGTGTAGGACTGCATGGTCCCACTGTGGGTCAAACTACCATAAAAGCCAGAGAAAAAAAAAATAGTTTTTAATCTATAGAAGAAAAATAAAAAAAACCAAACTGTTTGCATAAGTTATATTCAGAAAAAGGAAATATGTATCTTAGGAAGGAACAAATGAGAAGTCTATGAAGACATTGTGAAACAGCAAAGCACTGTTCTGAGTAGAACAAGCATAGTAACAGCTGAGTTGCAGCTCTACACACACATTTAAAAGACAAAATACCTCTACTCCTTCAGTCCAATGATAAAGGAGTTGAGGGAACTGTGGGTCTTAATCCTTCATGTGGAGGACAGTTTGCAGTCTGGCTGGCTACCTCCTAGGAATGCACATGGGCACACAGTATTAAGTGAGTATAAAAAGCATGAGGTTTACTTCAGCTGTATTTCCCACCACTGGTACCAATCAGATAGTCATACACAAACTGTTATGATGAAGGGAGAAAGTGGGGCATTTTTGGTTATCTTGTAAAAGAGAGTAAAACAGTGGCATACTCATTCAGTACTTTCATTTCTCCTAGAACAGATAAAGGATAAACAATACAGGAATTTTCTGCAGTAAAAATAAAATATATTTCCCAGATTTATTTTTTTTTTCTCTTTGCATAAATTAACAGTGTCGTTTTGTCCCTGTTCAAGAAGGCTAAGAAACTGTAAGCCAAGTAAGAACCTATAATCGAACTCTTCTTGATAGTTTTTCCTTTTGTTCACCTGGTATAAAATGGCAGAAGGAATAGGATGCTCATCTCTAGATCTAGGGTGGGAGCTGTTCATTCTATCAGCTAAGGGTAATAGGCTACATTCTTCTTTAATTTCGTACTGGATAGTAAAATCTTTCTGAAGCCCTTTAGAAAAAGTAAAGATACTGCAGGTGACACAATCCAGTAAAACAATGACCTAACCAAGATGAATAGGAAAGATAACAGCAAAGCATGAAGTATAACAAAGTAAGTAAATAACCTCAGTAATAGTCTAATTGTATTAGCTCTGTTGTCTGTAGTGGCTAAATTAGGCACTAAGTGTGAGAAAACCTGTGCTATTAATTTTTCCAGGAACTTGTCAAAGTCTGTCCTACCCAACTTCAGCTACAGAAAGCTCTGCTTTTTGAGGGTAGTCTTAGGGAGTGGCAAAAGAAAATGGACAATCACAATAATTATTTATACAGCTCTTTAAGTTTACTCAGGACTGTACAGTATGCTGTTACGAGAGCCTCTGTCCAGGAGATCTTGCAGCTAAACAACATGAGTCTGAAACAATTTGTTCAATTATGCAAATAAACACAGAATGTCTCAAAGGTCCAGATGGTGTGAATCAGCCAAGTCTTATACACTTAAATGGTACTCAGGCAATTTACAGCAGTTGAGAATCTGCCCCGAGATCCCTACAGATGGGAGGCTTTGCAGAACATCTGCGTTTGCAGCTGTTCTATGAGAAAAGGATGAGAAGTCACTGAGAGAATGCTGTCCAGGCACACAAGGAAGAACAAATAAATCATTAAAAACAGAGGAAGCAAGCAGAGTTCACATAGTGGAGAGGAGGAATTAATATAGTGTGATTAGGGATGCAGTTACAGTCACAATTTGTGACTTTAGAGCTCATACATCAGTGCTTTCTTGCCAAGTGGTAGTCTCTTTCAGAATCTTTTAGAAGTTTACCATTTGAAGAAAAAAAAAAAAATCGTCATATTTTCTAGAGTAGGTTTTGTTTGGTTTTGTTTTCCTAGAATGTATACAAACTTGTATCTTTAAATGCTTGACAGCTGACACACTTCAGGGAAAATTGATAACAAGAAGGGGAAGTCACTGAAGCTTTTGTAAAAAGAAAAAACAACACATCCTTTTGGACATGTGTATGCTCTGGCATTATGTTTATGGAGATGCTCCCTAGTATCCACTAATGCACATGCCAGACAGAAAACACCTCACAAGTTCGCACATGCACACCCCTGGTGTGGGTCCCTCCTTGTCTCACCCGTACAGTTGGTCAACTGGCTGGAATGCTTCTTCACATTTTCAGCAGGGAGGAAGCTCTGTCTGGCCTAGACTGGTTGAAATGGTGGTGGGGACACTTCTGGCAGCACCCAGGTTTGACTACTGCAAGGTCTTTCTCCACTGTTAAAAATATTTGGGCTTCCTTTATAGCTCATTTTCAAGCTGAATTTTTTATTTTAAAATATTTTTTTGGTAATTCCCTTGTCACTTTTTAACCTGGCCAATGGTCATCTTGCTCTTCAGTGTAATCTGTTTTGGGAAAATGCCCCCTCAAAGAGTTTCGGTTAATACTTTTACACACTGCATGTTAGTAGGTATCATTTTTCCAAACATAGGCTGTGCAAGCATCCCCACAGACTCTGTCCAGGAAAATATCTTGGGATGGTTCATAATCATCTGAACATGAGCTCCAAATGCAAGGTAGAGAGCAAAAGGGCTCAGCTAAACCTTGCATTTATAGGAAGTTAGTAGGGAACAATGGAGAAGCTATTCTGCTTTTAGATTAGTCCAGAAATCTGTGTTCAGCTCTACAGTGCACCTGAAGTTCAAGAGAAGTAGTGAAAAAATGCCTGGGTTTTCAGACCTTAACCACAAGAACAACAATTGCATTGAAACGCATGACCTGAAGGTAGAGATATGTGGAATCAGTCTGCTTAGTGAAGGCTGATCTCAAAGTCTAAATATGTGTACAGAGGAAAAAGAAAATCTAGGAAATAAAGGATTCATTTCAGCAGCAGGAAATTTAAGTTAGACAAACTCGGAATAGAGAAAAAGTAAATGTTTCAGGTGAGCCTCACAATCCTTTCTCTTTAAACAGCTTTATTCTAAATAACTGGCTTTGTCTTTTAAAATCTGCATTTAATCATCAAAGTAAAACAATATCCTGAGAAATAAGCTTTTTTTTTTGAAAACAGAACACTGTGTATAAATTTGCATTACATATTTTTTTCAGATGTTGATCATAAAACTTAGTACTATATATCTAAGTTTTCCATGGTACAAATATATGCACATAATAACTTAAGTTACAGAAATAAAATTATTATCTTTTATAAGTGTATGCAAGTACAGATATTACAGTTATTAGAGTCATATGGAAAATAGAAATAAAGTCTGCTCTGATAACATACTACAGAAAATAATACAAAATCTGTTAAATTTTATTGACTCCTTTTTTTATGAAATGTGAAAGCTGTTGCACTTGGCAGCATGTCATCCACAGACCTTAGAAAAGGAATTATTGCTCATTAGGAATATAGCTGGTGAATATGAGTGTAATTATTTTAAATGTCCTACAAAAATTCTCTTAACTGAAAGAAATAAAGATTAGAAGGAGCTCAGAAGAAAATTTTAAAAATTGATAAATAATTGGTATATAGCTGATTTGACTAAAAAGAAATTACATTAAAGAACTGGAGTGACTAGAGGAATATCACTAAATAGACAGCAAGTGGAGGAGTCACTAAATACCTGTAGGTAGCAAAAAAGAAGTGGGAGGAAGACATATGCTTGCTTTTTGTTCTGAAATCCACTTGCTGAAGAAGCTGGATTATAGGCATGGCTGCTGTATAATTTACATACTGTTTCAAGATCAAGAAAGATTATTCATCTCTCTTTCTGAAAGGTAAAAATTTCAGAGTTGGAGAGGTGTGTTTTTTAATCTTAAATAGTACTTTGATGAGTTTTACATTTATTTTTCTCAATTAACTCACAACTCAATTAAACCAGGACACTCACAAGTTTATCTTCATAAATTATTTTCATATGTGAACAATTGAGTCCTTTCTAACAGATGAGTGAAGCAAACAGGGAGTGCTGAGGCTCTTTAAGTAAAGAGCTGCTATGGGAAGCAGGCTGAAAAAGGGAGCAGCCATCTTTCTGACATGATGCCACTGAATGCAGCCTTGGGAATTCCACTTGTTCAAATCAATAAGTGTATGATTTCCCAGACTTTTTATCCTTTGGACTTTTAAGTTCTCATTTTTCACAATGCAGGATGTTAATTTTCTACTCTACCATTCCACATCAGCAGGACAAATAGTGAAATATCTGCTATGATAAAATCAGTAATTTCCCAGTCCACTTTGTACTAGTGTTAGAAATTCTATCTTTGCCCTTAGCATGAGTGGGGAAGTAGATTAAAAATATTTTTTTTAAACCTCAAACTTGAAGACTAAAAACTAGAGTTAATGTTTGTATTCACTTTTTAGTCAATAATTAGGTTTCAATAAAGGGCAATGACAGATTCTTAGTATTTACAGAACTGTAACTACTTGGCTATGGAATGGAAGGAAGAGGAATAAGAAGGCATTGCAACTGCACAGAAACATAAGTCCTCTGTGCCAGCAACTTTGGTGGTCCTCTGTGCCAGTCACACTAATAGTCAGCATATCTCAGAAGTCATAAGAACCTAGATAAGAACCTTTATCTTTCTACAACTCCATCTTCTAATAAATATGTTCCCAGATGACTGATTTTCAGCTCACGAGAAGTCCTCATTATTCTCACAGAATTTTCAGTCTGTGCAACAAGAAGTGGTACAGTCGGAGAAAATCATCATAAAATCATGTGGAGGCAGGGAACAGTAACAAACATGATCAGCTCTTTTACTTTAGTAATATCTTTAAGGCTCACCGTTTGTGAACTCAGACCTTGTTTCAGAACATCACTATGTATCTGTCCTGTTCTTTCCTTTGAGTAGAAATTACTTTCTGTTTTTTGAGCACAGGCACAATTTTTTTTTCACAATTGGGCATAAAAATAAAACAGATTACAAATTACAAAATTTGTTCTGAAATAAGGACAAAAACTGGGAGGTGTGGTGGGTTGACCTTGCCTGAATTCTAGGTGCCCACCAAGCCACTCTATCACCCCCCCTCCTCAGCAGGATGGGGAGGGGAAAAAATAAGATGGAACAAAAAAAACCCCCAAACTCATGGGTTGAGAAAAAAGGCAGTTTAATAGAAACAAAGCAAAGCTGCAGACATAGAAGCAAAAGAACAAAATATTTATTCTCTACTTCCCATCTGCAGGCGATGTTTGGCCACTTCCCGGGAAGCAGGGCTTCATATGTGTTGCGGTTCCCAGAAGACAAACAGAAATAATGAATACCTCCCCTTCCCCCTCTGTTCTCCTTGCTTGTATTTCTGAGCAGACCTCATATGGTATGGAATATCCCTTTGGTCATTTTGGGTCAGCTGCCTTGGCTGTGTCCCCTCCCAAGACCTTCCCTACCCAGGCCTACTGGAGGGGGGAAATGTTGGAGAACCAGCAGCCTTGATGCTGTGCTGGCACTGCTCAGCAGTAACCAAAACACTGGTGTGTTATAAACACCTTTCTAGATACTAACACAAAACACAGTGCTCTGAGGGCTGCTATGGAGTAAATTAACTCCAGCTCAGCCAGACCAAATACAGGAGGGTGGGTAGGGAGGAGGAAGGTGTAGAAGAGGTTCCTTTGGCCATGTGAGGAGAGGTAAAGACCAGAGGTCTTCTGTTCACCCTCCAAACTCGGCAACTGAGGTCTCTCCCTCTACCTCTTTGTCTCTTTCTCTGTCTGTCTATCTCTCTCTCTGCAGAGGATGATGTCTAACAGAGTACCCAAGCTAAGATAGTCTTCTGCCAATAAGTCCTTGATGGTTCATATTAGTGCAGACAAAGTGCCACATGAGTGGCTGCTTAATTAGCCAAGCAAAAGAAACAGATTCACAGCCGCATGTCTGGAAAAGCAACGCTTCCTTACTTTGACAAAATACTGCAGCAAGGTAAACACAAGGGAGAGAAAATTAACGTGCCTCAAGAACAATATTGTCACAATAAATATCAATAAGCAGATTTAGAAAGACGAATGAAGCTAAAGATGAGGCAAGTTTTCTGATAACTTTCAGAGATGCTTCCCTGCTCTAGAGGGTCTATATTTTCAAGGTGAAGCTTTCTATACTTATGTGTGGGATATATGAAGCCTGTGACAATCGCAAAGCAGACAAGACACTGGACTAGAAGACTCTGCAAGTCCTATACAGAACTGTTTAGCAAAGGACTTCCATATTGAATGTAAAGAGGATCTTGCTAGCATTAGTTTTCATTAGACTGTATAACAGTACCAAATTTAAGCTGGGGAAAAGCATTTGCTTATTACATTAAAAATACAGCTGGATAAAGCATCTCTAGGAGTTATCCATTGGAAACTGTTTTTCAGGAAGGATCTCTGATCAGAGGAAATTTCTTAAGTTGAGAAAAATTGCTCCTTTTGAATTTCATATCAGTTTCTATTTTTAATGTATACTTTTTCTGCCTTGCCTGTCCTTTGTGTCTTGATTACAAGTTACAGTTCACTGGACCTTACCAAAATGAACTGTTAATCAGTTTATCTCTCCCTTTTTTATCATACTTCCCCTCAGTTCGAAGATTAAACTTACTGAAAACATATTGAGGCACGAGTTGTTGGAAGAGAAGAATTGGATTTTCTCTGGAGCAAAGACCTTAAAATTTGACACAAATATGAGTCAGTATGATAATAAAAATGTAAACTATATATAATTTGATTCTAATTGTTCCTGATTGAAAATGAATATAAAAAAATTACCTTTAATATAGCATTTTTGTGACAATTACACAAATCATGCCTAAGTAGGGCTGTGGGATTCTGTAATGAAAAATGGGGGGTTACATCAGAGATGAATGATACAGTTCAGGTGTTTCCTGTCAAAAAGAGAGTAATAATATTTTAAATAGGATTTATGAAAATCAGATTGTAAGGCTTTCAAGTTAGGCAGCTTTTCAGAGGTGCAAAAAATAATGGCCCTCTTTATATCAAAGTAGTTAGCTTTAGCTCTTACACAGAGTCCATTTACCAGCTCTTGTAGGAAATGTTCCATTTTGCAGCCCAACACAGCTAATTAAAGTTAAAGGAATAGATTAGTGGATCATTCTAATGCTTACTAGCTTGCTTGAGCTTTGGTAGAGATACAAACCATTCATCAATAGGGAAGAAAAAATACTTTGTCATAGCATTAAAAAAACTTTAAAAAAATATCTGAAATAATAAAACAATGGTAGCAATGTAAAGCTGTTTGAGATTCTGATAAAATGTAGGTATAATTGCAAATAGATAGCTAAGAAATTGAGGATGATAATCTTTTGTAATCAAGGATTAGATACAATGAGATGTCAACATCTCTGCAGATTAGTGCTGCAATGACTGAGCAGAATCCTGAGCCCTGAATTAAGTGTCCAGGACCCTTTACATAAAAAGAATCAGGACGGAGATTTGTGAAAATGGCAGTCCAGAAAATTCACACACTGAAAGGGAAGCCACCCAGAGTAAAGCACTGGGAAATGCTAACTGTGGCTGAAATTTTGCCTTTCACAACTGAGGCAGAACTAAAGCGAAATGCTAACTCCTGATATGGAACCTAAGCTTTGCTTTTCCACCTCACATTTTCATTCTTTACTTTTCAGGGGCACTGCTTCAGTCAGAAAGGCGGATACAAGAGAATAGTTTGAAATCCAGAATTGATTTTTTCTTATCTCCTTTCAGCTATTTGAAAGTTAGCCTACAGTCTGTGGCAGCTGCCTAGGATCCCTTTAAACACAGGGCAGAGAATAGCACTTTCCTTACACCTGGCTTAAACACCATCTTGGAGATAATCAAAATTCTGCTGCACAGGGCCTACAGCAATTAGACCTAACTTCAGTGCTGTCGTGGTTTAATCCCAGCTCGCTTACTCCTCCCTTCCTGGTGGGATGGGGAGGAGAATTGGGAAAAAAAAAGTAAAACTCCTGGGTTGAGATAAGAATAGTTTAATAATTTAAATAAAATAAGAATACTACTACTACTAATGATAATAATTGTATGAAAATGAGATATATCAAAAAGAGAGAGAAGTAAAACCCAAGGAAAACAAGTGATGCACAATGCAACTGCTGACCAATGACCAGCCAGTCCCTGAGTAGTAATAGATTACTTCTGGCCAACTCCCCCTAGTTTATATACTGAGCATGACATCATATGGTATGAAATAGCCTTTTGGCTAGTTTGAGTCAGCTGTCCTGGCTATGTTCCCCCTCCAGCTTCTTTTGCACCTCCTTGATGGCAGAGCAAGGGAAGCTGAAAAGTCCTGGACTTGGGAAAAACACTACTTAGCAACAACTAAAACATCAGTGTGTTATCAATATTATTCTCATCCTAAATCTTAAACACAACACTGTACCAGTTACTAGGAAGAAATTAACTCTATCCCAGCTGAAACCAGGACAAATTGTAAACATCTTAGCAATCCAAGTCTGCAGATCCAGAGATGGAGAAGTGAAGACAATTATTTCTGCTCCTGAAATGGCCTCCTCTCTCCTCTCCCATAGCTGCTGCCAGATCAAATGTGCTGACTGTTCCCTCAGCTGCAGTGACAGTCAGCTTAGTTTTCCAGGACCCAAAACCAGACAAAAGATCTATGGTTGTTTGCTACCATGCACAATTTACTATAGCCATAACTGCTTTCTTTATCTACTTAGAGCTGGCCAGGTGTAAATCCACCTTAAAATCAGCTTAAATTTTCTTTCCCTTTATTGAAGCTGAGTCAAGGTAAAGGAAGTATTTAAATTCACTCACCAAAACACAGAGGGAAGGGATGCCTGCAAGCCCAGAATCTGAGTTGTCCTATGGAGGGAGTTAAATCCAGGAAAGGACAGAGGTACACGCTGGTCCTACTCTGTCCTAATATAAAAGGCAGTTCAATTAGTCGGAGCTTTGTAAGAATGACACAAAGTGAGATTTTTTCTCCAGGGCAGGTTGAGATGATACCTTCCCTCTGGGCAGTCTAGGCTTGCTCTGAGACCCCTGTCTGAGAAAAACTTCTGCGAGGACTGCGACACTGTTTTCTAAGTCTCAGCCCAGTTCCTTGAGTTGCAGCCTAAATCCTAAGCTCTGTTGCCTTGGGCTGCTAGAGCGAGGATCTGAATCCAGTTTTTCAGTTCAAATGCAAAATCTTTTAATTCTAAGAGCAAGAAATGGGATGTTTACTGTGACCATGAGCTCTACTGGCAGAGCCTGCACTAAGCATGCGTGCTGTGCACTGCTCTGTCTGTGTGACTCACATGTGGATGCAAATACAGACACCTACTCAGCATTTATAAAATCCCAAATATACATCTACAGCATAAAATACAGCACTATCTTAAGTGCAGTCTCTGGCCCCTCAAATTGTTGTTTCAACAGGGATGCTGATGACTACCTCCTGAAGTCTTAAAATAGGCCTGGTCAAGTCACCAGAGGGTTTTGTGGTTCCAGCCCCTTCCGCAGCTGATCCAAAACACAGCCTGTGAATGTCAAGGGGAATGTAAGGTATAATTATTCCAGAAAGACAATAACAATGATGACATAAAAGCTTTAAATACTAACAGTGCCTTTCTTACTTATATGTCGGTGACTGCCACCTGCTCTTTCAAGATGAATAAAACTGTGAAGTGCAGCTCTTAGTGGCTTAGTAAAAATTGAGATTTTGGTCAAGCCTGGGCCATGAGCACTATGTCAATAAGTTAGATGTTGAACTTGCACTTTGCTTTTTTTTTTTTTTTTTTTTTTTTTTTTATAATTCTAATAATATTTTAAAGTTTTTGTTCTTTACAATAGCTTGATGACAGTTTCCTGCATGTTTTTTGAAAGGCTGTAAATAATTAAGGTACAATAAAAATACATTCAAAGTATTTTTAACTTTAACTAGATTTTGTACATTCTCCCTCATTACTCATGACATTAACTTTGATTCCCTTGGGTATATTTCTTCTTATACATTCTAATATTTACTTAGCTTGTACAAATAGCTCTGATATTTGCCTTGAAAATTCCTCACCCTAAATGAAAATGGCTTGCTGATTCTTTATTTCACATTAAAATCTTTTAAAGGAATTATCACCTGAGCTAGGAAAAGTCACACAGTTAACATAAGAGTAAAGCCAAACCTTTCCAGAGGTTAGAGAAACTTACATATGTTTTGAGTTTTTATTTATTTGTCATTTAGGTGCCTTTGTAGTGCTTTCTCCTTTTAGGAAAGAGCCACAGGAAGGTATACAATGGAAATTATTCTGTCACTGAATTTTCTGAGCAGATTAAAACAGGAAACACTGAAACACAAGAGAAAGTCTGTTCCTGTAGGGCACCCAGGAGAATCTGCTTGACAAAGTTATTTTTGACATTTATTTTTATTTTTAGGCCCAAAGAATCAGACTATTCGGTACTTCTTTGAATCTCTTGGGCTTTAGAAGTTTAGCATCTGTATACGATAACTGCACTTACTCTATTTATTAATCATTTTCAGAACACAAAAGTACACCTTCCTTGCAGGCTCTAAGTGCTCAGAAATATGTTTCAACTGTGTATTTGTACACAGTGTATATACGTATATAGTGTAGCAACAGCAATAATTCAGTTAAAATTATATAAACAAAAGGACCAAGAATATGGGAACATAACTTCAAAGACACTGGGGTTTTTTATTTATTTTTTCTTTCTGTTGTCAATTTAAATTTTATCTGGTTCTGTAGCTTGATCTGTCTTACCTCCCAGGGCCCTGAGGTCATGCCCAGCCCTGACTGACCCTGCCCAACATCCCTCAGCACCCCAGCTCCCAGGAGCCTGCAGCCCTTGCAGTCCACATTATCATTCAACTAAGAGACATCACGCTGACAAGAGGGAGAAATGTAACCACTGACAAAGGTCATGCAACTAGTGCCTTATTGTAAACACCTTTTTTATAATTTACACTTATTTATGATCTTTCGGCTTGACTGCTTTCCATCACTTTATAGTATCATTGAAACTGTCCTGATAAATTACAGTTAGATTAAAGGAAAAAGGGTATTGTCATAAAAGAAGATATTACCTGATACTGAAAATATATATTTTTATTAAACTGTGATCAGAATAATAAATACGTGTTTTTATTTCTTTATTTTACATCATGAGTTGATCAAAGTGTTCTCTAAGGTTCTGCAGATAGTGAAGGAGGGGAGCTGAAACAGACACCAGAAAGAGATTTATGTGAGGCAATTATTTCTAAAATAGCTGTGGTTGAAATGAAGTAACAAGACGACATGCTGATTTTACAGTAAAGAAAATGAAAACAACCTAAAAGTGAAACAGGGATCTTTGGTGTCTGTCCAAAGCTTAAGGGCTTTGTTATTTTGTCTTCGGCTAAGCTGCTGCTTTGCATTCTAAAATAATATTTCTGTTGCTGTGCTTTGCTTTAAAAGTATCTGCCTGCATTGTTTTGTCCAAGTACTCATTGAGCAACCTTTGCTGATCATTCTGGAGCTGCTCTTTGTCACCCTGTCCCACAGCACATGTGAACTTTCAAGCTTTTTGAATCTCAGTGAAGTCAAATCACTGAGTCTGCCTTTGGGCTTTTAAATATGGTGTCTTGAAAGTCCTCTGTATAACATCAGTCTCGAGGACTAGGATTTTTTAATCTGACTGTCAAGGTCCTAGGATTAATGCCTGTCTTCCAGGTATATACCCTTGAGGACACTCATTTTCCAGAAGTCCAGGCATATGATTACTATGATTTACAATACAACTCTCCAAGGATACAGAGTAATTGAAGCTCATGAAAGCCAAGCGTCTTAACAGTTTCTACTACTGTTTTCACAATTGCAGCCAGGATAAAAATACAGAGCAGAAAAACTACACACCCTCCTTTATTTTCGTCACTATGAGTCTTGCATGGGCTTTGTCAAGAGGTCTTCTGAGATGTACAAGATCACCCTCCTTAGCTGTGTCTCACTCCTCTCTTATTCCCCTTTCTTGTCTTCCATGACCTTCTAGTCTGTCTGAAGCGGCTGGCAAAACCTCCTTCATTTCATGTTAGGTTTTTCAGATGAGTCTTTCATCAGTCTCAACAGCTGATCAAAATGTATAATTGCTTAATCTTGAGTGGCTCCTTGTTTACCACATTGACTGGATACCCTTGCAGACCTATTAAAAAATGTATGAATCTCAGCAGTTCACCCATCTGATTCTGATTTATCCATATGAAATAAACATGCTAGCCTATTATTTATCTGTATCCCACCCCCAGGTGGAGTATCCTGGCAAAAGTGTTAAACTTCTGAGGACAGATAAAAAACAGAGCAAGGTCAGAAGACAAATTTCAAGGTATACTGAAAGATTAATTCAGTATACTGTATCACACTTTATACTGCATTAGAAAAACACAAAAACCTCTCTTTCTCTCCATACACTGTCAAAATAAGCAGAAAAAAACTCTACAGTGGTCAAGATTACTGCTTGAAGGTGATGATTAATGAAATGGTGAGTTGAAACTTGCCACAATGTTGAATTATTTAATATAACATCAGAAAACTTAAAAAACGTGAGAAGAAAGACCTTGGAAGAGACACAGAGAGATGCATTCTAACTCAGGCTGCTATTGCACTTGAATTAACAACTGATCTTAACTGAAATGCTCCAGTGTTGTGTTGCAGCCCAAGCCTCTTCAGGAATCAGTTACTTAAACAGTGATCATCAGCAAAGGAAATTCCATTTCTCCCTAGTGAAAAAAACATTGATTTTCCAAGGTTTTTGTTGTTGTTGTTTATTGTATTGTTTTGTTTTGTTTTATACAGGACAATATTCTGGCTCCATTGAAGAAATAAGAATTTTTCTATTATCTTTGCAAGGAATAGGACTTCTCAATGAAATTTCAGAAATTTAGTGGGCCAAGAATTATTATTTTGGAATAAGAGGAAAGTAACATTATATAGGAGACCCAGTAGGCCTCAGATGTAAAAAGTGTTCCTCCCTCTTTGACATATAAGCAAGAGTAACGACACAGGGTCATTTTCCAGCCTTAGTAGTTGTGATCACAAAGTGGGTGAACTCCAGCCTATGATGAGCTGCTACAAGAGAAAGAGGAAAGATGGGCAAGAGAAGGAAATTGCTTAGTTGTGGCTTTGGTATGGCTTGTCAAAAAAAAGCCCCAGCAGTGCTTCTTTGAAGAATCACTTTAAGGGGATCTCCATAGCATTATGATCTTTACCGTGCTCTAAATCTGAGAAATATGAAATATTAGGTACGTTGTTTCAAACTGTTTATAACCTCAACAAAAATAAATATAGAAAGGCAAGAGGAATTAATTTACAATAAATTCTCCAACATTGCGTTTTACCCAGTTGTCAACATAACATGTTTTACAGATCTCCTGGACAGAAGCACTGAGGCTGAAAAAAATAAAAAATCTGTATGAGAATGACATACTAGAATAGGATTCAGTGTATTTTTACTTGTGACCTAAAATGCAATTGCATTTTAGTCCTAGTGCAGTTTTACTCCACTTTTAATTAACTGATTTTTATCAATGCTCTGTTTCATCTCCCAACATCCTGCTTCCCTAAGTAAAGCCCTAGCTAATAATCACAATAATTTTCTAAATTAAACTCTTGTTTTTTTCAAGTAATTACTATAGCAGAGGGGATTGGAGATGGATTTTTAGGACAAATCTAGAAGAAAACAGACAGAGGAATGTCTAAACTTTCTGGACGATAAAAGCTGATTCAAGCTTGAGAGGGAGAAAGTGATTAAAAGAACTGTCACACTAGTGGGTAGAGTCAAGGACTTTAGGAAAGTGGGTGCAGCTGATACAGCATAGATCCTTGGAAAGAAGGCAAGGTGAAGACTTATCCAGCAGCAGCTTTGTACAGAGCTGCAAAGGAGAGTTTTGGTAAGGACAACAGTAAACTAAAATGTATTTAGAGAATTTCTCCATTTCAGATTTTAATAGCAAAATTTGCATGCACCACATACATACTCAGAAAAAAAAGCCCATCCTCTTTAAAATTAAAATTGGTCACTGTTTTACAGGAAAAGTTGCAGATATTTGTGTGAATTTTCAAATTAACTCCTAAAGTTTCTGGGTTTTGTTGTTGTTTTTTTATCATTGATGTCTGAAACAATACATTGAAAGGAGAGAAAAAAGCGAAAATTAATTTCATCTGCTGCTTTCATTCACCTTTTATCATGATATTTAGCAATTACACAGGACTGTAACTGAGCTATGCCAGCTATAAAAACTAACAACTGACATTTAATTATGAAAACTTCTGTTTTTAGCGGTAGAGTCTTCTCTTACACCTTTTTATAGGAAATCTTGTGACAACAATGTCTTACTACATTTCTATCAGAAGTTTGCTAGTGCATAGTATGACATCTATTTCAGGCACAGATACATATGAAAGAATATCAGAGAGTGCAAATTTATTAAAGTATTTGTATTGCAGAAGAGAATGGTTTGATGCACAAAAGTAATGGAAATTAAAATCCCATAAATCATATTTTATGATGGAAGCCAATATCTGGCAACTAAATAATATATATTTTTTTCATTCCCTATCAAGCAGTGACTCGGGAAAGGCATGCTCAGAATTTTTCTGGTTGGCCTTGATGATCATACTTTTAGCTCTCCAGTCTTTTAAAACATAATCAAAGGTAGTCGGCACAATCATTTCCCATTGAATGTTCATAAAACAGTATGCACTGGTATGATACAGTATGTATTATAGGTTGTCTTGTATTTATTAAAAATTAAAGATTCCATTATACTTCTTATCTGAAACGCCTAAGGAGGATTGTAAGAACATGTATGATATAGGATGACAGTCAAAAAGCTAATTCCTCTATTATCTGAAACTATAATGTCACCAAACCCTGGATATCCAGGGTTTGGTGACACTATACAGAATGAGTGTAGAAGCAAAGTCAGTTTTCCAAATAAACACCTTAAATCTGCTAGCTGCCTGATTTAAAGAACTGGCCATGACAGAAGTCACTTTTGTGTAAATAAGAATATGTGAAACTTGGAAAATATTGTTTTTCTGAACTAAAATCCAGAGGGATGAAAGCTCCTACTAATGCCACAGTAGTTGAAGCCAGTACCAATGAGATTAAGAAACAGTGCTCACTACTGAAGAATTTCGATAGAGAACAGAGATTGGGAGTTGAAAGTAATCAGTCTCCAATAGAGTATATATATGCTTTACAGGCAAGATACAAATGGCTTGACTTGAGTCACATGATATTACCCTAAAGCCCACATTTTTTGTGAGGCTTTAGTTAAAGTATGAATTTGGGGGGTTTGGGGGTATTTTTTTAATAGCAAATAAAAGAAAAGCAATCCAGAAAATGTATAGATTATTAATGGGTGCTCACTAATTATTATATATGTATTTTGTAGGGTAAATTGTTCTTTATACAGTTGAAATGGATCACTATAATTTATATATGATTATGTATAAAAAATTAGTAATATGTTCCCTGTTCCAATGTTCATGCTTATTTTAAAACTCAGAAGTCTTGCAGTCAAGATAAAGGGAATAATGATTGTTATTAACAGTAGCAATAATAATAGTACTAGCATTTTATGTATATTAAATTTTCTTTATATTTACATGAAGAGAAAGATTAATCTTGAAGTGTCTTCCATACCAAGTACAAACATCTGTCAATCAGAATTCTATCTTGAAGAAAGGAATAGACTCAGTAACATTTCTAGATTTTCTGTAGCCTTAGTTTGTGTGTTCACACAATTATCTGCAGCGATATTACCTTGATGCCTTCCTACTATGCTTATCTGCCTCTACTCTTCATTTGTCCTTCCCATTCCTTAGCCCTGGCTTAACCTGCACAACTGTTTGTATGACCATACTCTGAACAAACACACATAAGCCTGAAATAAAAACAATTATTCAAAAAAGTGTCTTTTTTTAAGAGCAGATGCACTTTAAACTGCTACTGTTATTGAATACTTTGTTTTTCAAAATAATGGCCTTAGTTTCTGTGATACTGTGCTTTTCTATAATGATTTCATGGGAGTACAGGAATTCTGAATTTCTGCAACGTATTCTGAGCCATCACATTGCCCTAGCACAAGGTTCACATAGAGCTATTTACTCTGTAAACAGCATGATTAGTAACAACAAAATCTAGCCTCTATCCAACCCATAAAACAGAAGCTATAGCTTAGGAACCATTTGTACAAAGAATATTTATTATATAGCTCTTCTTGCAAACTGAAAAGATAAGTAAAATGAGACAGCAGCTCTTGTTCAACAAGGCCTTTCAGAAGATGTCTAATTTAAAGCATACAAGCAATTCTAAAATAAAAGCACTTGCTTTTAAGCATAGGATTTTGTTGAATCTCCTGCAATAGTGGGAAAGAAGTAAGTAAAGGATGCCATGGCAACAGTAACTCAGAAAGCTCTTTCTGAATAAGGGGGCATTCACAGCACTTTTCCATATTTAATTCAGGTCTTATGTTTATTTTTCAAATGCAATCTGCAAGATGTTGACCAAGTCTTTTAATTAGGGTATTCATGCATAGTGTTCCTCAACAGTCCTGAATTCTTAGTGTGGAAACAGCAGGTCATAATCATTCCATTTGCTTCATGCATTAGTTATAAAGCAAGATAACAAAGAAGTATTCTTTTTCTGAGTAAGTAAGCAAGGTACATCAGCCGACCAGTAACTGCTGTATCAATAGATTTTTAAGCCTCAAGTTTGTCATCAGTTGTAAGAAGTAATAGCACAGAATGTTCCTTGGAAATTTACAAAATCTGGGAAGACAAGATGCTCAGTGTATCTCTTAAGTGACTGAAAAAGCACCATGCCTGTATATCATTGCTATAATTTTGTGTATATCTGTGTGCGAATAGAAAGATACTTAGCTTGTACGCTACTTCACTGCAAAATTCTTGCTACTCTTTAAGTCAGTAACAGATACTTTTACTTCTTTGTCCTTTGTTAAAAGCACACAAGAATTAAAAAAAAAAATTCTATATGTATTGCTGGTGATCCATTATGACTAAATCATCTAAATAGTTATACTCCATTTATAATAAGTGGAGAGGGATGAGAAACTTCAGTCCCTCCATATATAAGTATCTCAGATGGGATGATGTCTTCTGTTTCTGCACACTGTTGAGGAAGACTAGGTGACCACCTAAAAACAGATGCCTAAATTTTAGGCCTAGGAAAAACATGCAGATATCATTCTTGGACATTGCTTTGGTCATTCCTTAGCCTTTACAGTGGTATTGTCATACCTCTGCAGAGAAATCCTTTGACCTCACAGGGACTTTTGTGCACAAATTGAAGTTCACTAATAAGTGTAAGGTTTATACACATTACCTTTTATTTGTGTCATTTTATTACATACTTTGGAAACAGTATTTTTTGGTGGTATTTATTTCATATATATGCAGGTATATATGCTCAGATGCACTATTGGATAGACAAATCTGATTGAAATTAACACAAATGCATTAATAAATAAACAATAAGGACCATGAGGCATAACTTTGTCTTCACTAACAAGGAAACTAATAATGCATCTGTGTGATATGAGATGCCATTTATCTGTAAATGTCTGAATGGATTGAAGGCATGAATAACAGTACTACCAGTTTTCAATACATAAATAAGAAATACAGGTGAAAAGATGTTAATTTAATAACACTGAGATGTGAAGTTCAAGTCAGAATTACATTCTGGTGAAATTAAATTAACACTGAAATAAAAGACAGTATGAGAAAATTAAATTAATGTCATTATATTGCGGG
>NW_010336281.1:16612-22298 GCF_000700745.2 Antrostomus carolinensis | reverse complement strand
GGGGGGGGCGAAGCTACATTTAGCTGAATTAAACCCAGACCTGCAGAGATTTGTGCACCTGCTTCACTTCTGACATGTGGGAGTCCTTCGACTATCCATGTGAGTTGAGTAAGCTTATGAGTATGTATTTATTGATTCAGAGCCTTGAAGAGTGCCTCTTTTCAATTTTTGGAAGTGCTGTTTGCTCCTCGGGGAACTGGCTCCACTTAAGTCTTCAAAATATGTCTCAAATGCTCTGTAGATCTGGGTAGGATTGTACTAGAGAAGAGGTGGAATTTAGCTTTTTTTCTGCATTAGTATCAGACAGAATTATTTACCCTGCGTTTCATAAAATGAGTGTTGCCATGTCATTTCCACTGGGGCTGAATTTTCATCTTAAGCCCCCTCCACCAGCTCCTTTTACAAGAGCTAATTTCACTACAGTTTTGAAATTGAGAAACTTCAAATTATTCAAACTATTCAAATAGTACTATTTTCACAAGTGTTGCCCCTCACCATGAAACAGATGAATGACTTGGAAAAATGTCTGTTTGTATGTATTACCATGGGCCAGCATTTCTCTTTTCATAAAGTACTTTCATTCTGTACCAAGATGTGAGATGTCTGTCTTTTCTAGACTCTTTTATCCTTGCCAAACAAGGTTTGGCAGTGCTGATATAAAGGTACAACATGAAATGACATCAAATAATGTGCACCATAGGACTGAAGACATGAATTGTGATTAGTTTGTGTCAGGGATTAAATTTACAAACACAAGTAGGTGTTTTAATCACCCTACTAGTTACTGTTTCCAAAATTCCCATTTTGAATTCTTTACCCTCATCCAGAGGTGGCAAAAGATTACTAAAATAATTAGGATTAAACATTTATTCACATATATAATTTTTTTAAACTAGTGTTCTTATTTCTGATTAGGTCTTCATAAAAAACAGTGAATTAAAATATAATACATTTAAGGGGTCTCTCCACTAAATCTAATAGGAGTTTCTACTTAATTCATTACAGGTCTGACCTGCAGCATCTGCTTAACCCTATCTAGCTTCAGGTACCCAAATGAGGCATCTAAACTCAAAGCATAACTTTTTATCTAGTCAAAGATGATACCCATCCAGTTTTATGTATGCTGATATTCCCCCCCCCATTTACTTTATAGTGACTATGCCAGTATCCTAGGAACATCAATTAGATCTGTAAAGTTAGATGGGATGAAAAAGAGTGTATGTAAATAATTTGATGTAAAGTACTCTTACATATTTGCTCTTCCTTCTCCTCTGATTCTCCATGCTCCACCACTTATTTCAAAATGCCAGAAATGTACTTTAATCATGGATAAGTTAAATCTTAAGACTGACAATAGAATTATCTCACTAACAAAAGAAAATACTGCTGTTTTACAGGTTTTGTGATATTTATTCCACATGGTTAAGTGATCATATTCAAATCTTATTTTTTTTCTTCTGAAAAAGAAAAATAGGAGACTATAATGGTTTAGCACAATAAAAATGTCTTTCTGCAAAATTGGCTTTACATTTTCATATCAACACAGGGTGAAAACAAAATATAAATCACACTATTCTTACCAGACTTATCTCAAAATCACAAAATCACCATGTAAACCAGTTGTCAGGAAAAACCTGATAAAGCCAGTGGGTCAGAAATACACAGAGGATTTTGCAACATGCAGCACCACCCACCTCACATGTCAGTGAAAATTCTCTGTGCAATAAGAATTACTACTTCTTTTGTTAATAAGCTCTATGAACGCACTAAAAACTATTTTTTTTTTTAAATGGGGGAGAAAATCCCACAGATTTTTGTTTATTGCTCATAAAAAGGCAGAATGTTGTTCCAAATGTTCAGTTTAAAATGTTGATATTTGGAAGATACTGTGTATTTGTTATGAATGTGATACTTTATTTTTATGTACATCCTACTTCTTTAATCAGTTTCTAACTATTAGCTTGTGAATGCAGGCATCAATTTCAAAACTGTTTCTTAGTTTGGGCGTGGATCAGCACTCATGTTAATAGGTATGTTGATATGAGCAAATATATGACAATACATGAGAATTGCATATTCACCATTTGTATGCTGAATACATGAAGTATAGCATATATTTTAATGATCCATTATTTTATCCTTAAAGTTAATTTATTTCCACAACAACAGTAAAATAAAATAAATAAGACATATACTTCTTATTTAGATCCATCCAGACTCAATCCTGCAAATATTGTTTTCATGGCATTTAACTTAACCCTCATGTAATTTAATCAAGACTTGAACTCAGAAGTACGTGTCAAACAAGTGAAGGTAAGAACAGGTATAAGTTTGAAGACTGAAGTACTGGGTGTTGGCACAGTCAAGTGTGGTACTTTCACTAGTAGATCTGTGAATATGTGCCATTGATTATGTCAGAAAAGCACATAGGTTTTCCAATATGGCCACTATTAAAAACAACAAAAATATCCATGATAGTTGATATATGATAGTTAAAAATCTCTATTCTGAAAGCAACAATGAAAAAGTATCAAAATAAGAAGCAACCAATTTTCTAGACATCTGGCAAGTGCAATGACTTTAAAAAACACGTCAGATTCTTGTTCAAATCTCATTGGTACACATGTGAGAGTTTAAATCAATCTAGAAAGTTATATTCCAACATAATTTACATAAACTATGGTTCACTGTCTGGGGTAAAGATATATATATTCTCTAAGGTATATATTAAAGATCTCTGGGAACACTGGAACTATTGTTTAATACTTCAGCACTGAAATACAATTTAAGCACTCATGCAGCTATTTGTACCTAGTCACTTATTTTTACACATGGTTTAAGCAAAACAGACATATTTTCAATGCAGCGGCTTCAGAAAAGAACGAGTTCTACAGCTGAGGTATTAGTATTTTTGCTGTCAAGCAGATGTCATTTCATAAACCTATCCTAATCCTTTAGTCAGACAAGGAATTGATTTTTCTTTTTAAAGCAGATTTAGACATCGTAGCTCAAAGGTAAAAGTGTCAGAATTATGTTATAATCTTCAATATGTTTCTCAAGTATTTCAGAACAGGTACGAAATATGTTATAATTCGCTAAAGGTAAGGAAGTACATGAAGAACATTTACTAAATGAGGGCCCAATAATATACTATGAAACATCCTTAAATACACTCTCAGCTGGTGAAAACGTTCATAACTCCTATATTAAAAAAGGACTGATGTCTTCCTTGTTCAGGAAAAAAATACTTAATAGTAAATCACAGAATGATACGTTAGTTGACTGTTGGTTTCATCATTGGATGTGTCTTCAATAACTTGTGCACATCTGAAATGTACACATAGCAAAATGGCTCCAAATTCTTAGGCAGTATGTCTTCCTTCTTTTTCTTAACATAACTTTCTGTTAAGTTTATGGAAAAGAATTAAGAGTCATTCCCAATAGAAGTAAGGGTAAGTGGAAGAAAGATTGGCATGGCAATTCAGCTCAACATAGCATGGAAGGAACATGCCTAACCAACTGTAAGAGAGTAACTTGATACTGGGAAGGTATGAAATGTGGGGATTAGTCTGCAAAAACTAATCAATTTCAGAAATGCAGCCAGAAACATTGAATATTAAGCTGATAAAATTATGGTCAGTAGCTACCCCTGCAAGATTTTGTCAAAGAGCTGTATGTTATTTCATCAGTCAATGGAGCTGTATATCAGCTGTGAAATGATTCTTTCAGAAAGAGTTTAGAGCGTAGAAAAGAGTACATCCAGTGACAACAAAGAGCGAAAATAACACACATTAAGTTGTTCTAGGTCAATGTTCAGTAGCTACAGGCTGACATGAGGTCATTTCTTTATTACTTGGCTTAGTCCCTGAAGTACCACTAACTAGCAAGTAGTATTTAAAACAATTTGATCTAAAGCTGTATTTTTCTCCTACAGATGTTTTTAGAACATTTCAGGGAAGCTGAGGAAATTGATTGTGGTCATGATTTTTAGCTTGGGAAAAAGAAGAGGGAAAAAAAAGCAATTTGTTTAACCAGAAAGGGAATATATTTATACCAATACACATTTCTTGACTAAAAACTCATCTCACTGGTCTTGTTGTCAGACAAGAAAAGGTAATTTTTTATCAAACTTCTTACTCTACTCCTGCTTCCCTCTGCTATGCAGAATATTCACTTTTTAGTACAGCATTGTGCTCATCCCATCTGTGTGCCTCAGCAAAACCAAGTCTTGCAGAGAGGAATGTCTCCTCCGTTTTCTGTCAGCAAGGTGAAAAAATGAGGTATGAAGACAGCCCCTACATCCACTTACTTTGTCAAGGTTTAAATGACTACACAAATGAAGATGTTGAAAAAACAGTCCCAATGTACTATCTTCTTTTGGAGAAAATGGAGAAAGTGTCCGGAAAATAATTTGTTTAAAGGCCTTTTTCCACTGAAGCTCTGAATTTTCATGAATATTTGCTAAAGCAGATGTTAAAAGCTGTGATTTTCAAATGACCTAGAGGTGCTAGAAAATTATATCCTGTATTTTTTTCAATATGAAAGGAAATGTAATTTTACTTCTGATTTGCAGTTGAGTGAAGTGACTAGATTCTTTAAAACTAACAAACACAGAGGAAAAACTGCAAGTGTAATTTTTTCAATATCTGAGAAAATCAGGCTACATGTGACTGTGCCAAGGTGATATTGTAATGCATATATGCACAGGTTAAAAAATTGATTAATCTAGATTACTGATAAATTGAGAATAAGATGTAAATTTATGCACACTAAGGCACCTCCCACAGTTTGTACTGGACACAGACAGAGGAGATGGGCACTTTAGAAGCCCCAAAAAGATGTTCCAGATACCAAAAGAAGAATGGAGGAAGGCATTTAACATTAATGAATGAAGGCAAAAAGTTGTAAAAAAGAAGTACAAAAATAGAATGTGTTCACTGAAAGTAGAGATTTAGATAAGGATAGAACCAAGAATACATTTAAGAACTAAGAAAGAGATATTTAAACTGCACATGGAATGAAGGAAAAAAGAAAGATCACAGTAGAGTGAGATGGAATAGTGATGGTAAGGATAAAAAGAAAAATTCTGAGATAACTGAAGAAAATAAAGTAAAAATATACACAAAGAACCTAAACCTGAAGAAAATAAGATGGAGGTGCTAAGGATTTTTTTATTGTTGTTATAAGAAAAGGATAATTGACACTATCTGATAAGTACATCTTCCATGAGGAAAAATTATTTTAGAAGACAAAGCCAGGTTTTAAAAAATAACTTGTTAAGGTTTCTTATTGTCTCATTTTTGACAGGAAAAATCTTACAAAATACCTTTGATAAATAAAAGAGGTTGATTTTGCTTTAGAAAAGCCAGAAATAACATCTTGATGTATGATTGTTACTGTACCTTGTGTCATGACTAGGACAGTACATTTGCCACAGCACATTTTGTGAAACAACTCCAAAAATACCACAGACTGTTTAGAATATATGGTGGAACTGACCGGAAATACATCTGTGTCAAATTATGAAACCCATCTTTTGTGGGGTAGAACATCTGAGAAACTGGGGCAAAGGCCATTGAGCATCTCGTCCCTTCACGACAAAGTATTTCCTACTGGAAGAAACACTGAATTTTAGTGATTGCAGGTGGAGAAGCTAAGCACTGCATAAAAAAAGTAAGGGATGGAG
>NW_010336281.1:5725-16580 GCF_000700745.2 Antrostomus carolinensis | reverse complement strand
AGAGTGACATAAACTGCTTTAAAACTTTATTTTCCTTAATACAGAGAACAAAGAGAACAGGAAAGGGACCAGATTAAGAAGGTAGGAAATGCTTCCTGGTTTATGCATGCTGACCAAATCCAAAACTTGCAGGAGTGAAGTTGAGAGGTTGCATTAAAGGGAGCTCTCCACTGTTACCTATAATTCTGCCCAGTGACAAACAATCCATGGTCCACTGCTGCTCAAATTGCACCTTCTCCAACCCTCTGTATCCTTTTAGATTTTGCTATATGGGTTTGCTTGTTTACAGCTTTGCTAGGAAATGACAGGAGACAACGGGAAAAGGAGGAAGCAGGGCAGAAAGTTACTGTATAAGCAGTTGGCATGGGTCAGGGCACTGAAACTTGGTAAGGGCAGGTGAGACAGGGAGCACAGTTGCCTGATCAGGGCCTACGAGAAGCATACCAACTGAAAAGCCTACCACTTGAAAACCTCCCTCCCTGCACTGAGCTGAGTTGCTGTTTTAGCCCTTTCCCACCTACCTGTCAGGGATCATCTACGCCATGCTCAGGCTTTTGGCAGAAATGCCTTATTCATAAGTGACCATCACTTTTCTGCTTTCTGAGGGACTGTCAAGGTATCAAGACCTACAGTCACTGCCCCACAGGGTCCTCACAGACAGATCTCTTCTCTCCAAGTCATACCATTTGTGTTCACTCAGAGCACATAGACCCTTACTCGTACCTTCAACCTCCCCTTTTATATTAAGAAAGAAAGTAGCTGTTAGCAAAAGCCAAAACCTAATGGGACCATATCTGCTGCTGAACAGAAACGGGACATCAGAACTGATCATACAAAAGCATGACTGTTCCCTGAAAAAGCTGAAATAGCCCATAACTTGTAAAGAAATGAACAAGGGAAAGGCTGGGGGTGGGTGTACCATCATGGCTCAGAACTTTTAAAGTCATGAGCTGGGAAAGACGTGGAAAGTCAACATGGAGTAAGGATGAGAGAACAGATCAGCATGGTGCAATTATGGTAGATGTCTGTTACAAGCTGCCTGATGAAAAGGAAGCAAATGTCTTCTTCAAGCAGCCTAAAATACAGGGGCAGGCACAGTGTCTGCTGTTGTGGAGAAAACACAAAAGGCCCAAATATTGATTGTTCAGTCCAAAGCCTGTGTCCCACTAGCCCAATCTAGGCATGTGTATTAGAGCTCTGTGCTCTATAGAAGGAAATCCCTTTTCCAGGTAAGGCTGGCCTTATTCCCTGCCCACACTCCCATGCTGGCTGACTTGGAAGAAAGTGTCTTTCCCAAAGCAAGAAGTCTTACTGCCCAATAGATTGCACTTGATTCCTGTCAGCAAATCTGCTCTAGCAGACTCTCCTCTCCATGGAGTTACAGGTCATGTCAGAACAGGAAGAAGTATCTTGTTTCTTTTGTCTAGGGGACCTAACAGCAAGTAAGGTATGTGAGGGAAAGCACTAAAAAGAGTTTGCTGTCATTTTAGAGAGAAAAGATCTGTCCCAGCTTGCAAAAATACCTATTTCCAAATTTCTAAAGCCAACTTAACTTGTATGTTCTTTCTATTCCAATCAGTGTTTTTACCTGATATTTCCATTTCTGCAATACTCAACAGGATATTAAATCAATTTTTGTCCTCATGTTGTCCAAAAAAGGGGATTTGCAGTAACTCATAAAACTAATCTCTCAGGATTATTTATTGATTGAGATTTGGATAAGAACTGATATGATTTTATAGTGAACCTGGACCCCGAGAACAAACTCATTGAATTATCTTTTAATGGTGTTGGTGAAGTCTTTGTTCCATTTCTAAACCACTCTGATGGAGTATCTTTGTTAATGCTAGTCAGATGTTGCATGAACTCTTCACACCTGAAACACTCATGATGGATCATCAGTTATTATTTTCATTTCTCAGTTCTTTTGGCTTGTGGGGTTGACTCTGCTGATACTTTTGTCATTATTATTATTATTAATAGCTAAGCAAACTTCTGCTACAGGAATGAAATTCTGTGATCAAAATGTCTCTAAAAGAGTATCTAATCAATTCCGCTGATGACTGAGAGTATGTGAGCTATAGATGTGTCAAAGGATTGAGAGGATGGCAACAGTGCTTGACTTGCCTGATTCATTCAGTGACAGATGTTAGATTCAAGGAGGAGGGGATGTTAGAAATAAGTATTTATTTATTCATTCCACAATCTTCTGCAGCAAAAAACTACAGTAGTGACAGAGTTCACCCACACTGAACAGCTTAGAAATGCCAATTTATGCTTTAAAAAAAGGTGATTGTTCTGTTAACATGGAAACCTTCCATAGCACAATAAAGGAAAAAAAATCAGCTACCTCCAGGGGTTTACTGGCTACACAGTATGACACATACAATAGCACATTATTGCAAGTTTTATTTATTCCAACTTGAAGGTCAGGATGGCAGATATTTTTGCAGAACTGCAAGCCTAGGACTCACACTGATTTTTTTTCAGAGAGCTGATTGTGGCCCAGTATATTAGAATTCTCTATAAATAAAACCACTGTTTCTTGGCAAAGGGGTGCATTTTATTCTGAATGTAGATGTTGTATCTGGATGAATGACCCTCCCACCTCTCCAGTCTCTTTCTGGAATTAAAGCTGCCACAAGAGGTGTCACTAACTAAATTACATCGGTGCAAGGTCAATTATAATGCCTCGCTCTCTTCAGTCTCTACAGAGCCAGGGAAGGGCAGTCCCACAGCTTTAGCACTTAGTAGCTTCTTCCCTTTGTATATTTTGAGATATCAAAATTCCACTTCCACTGTGCTACTGTAAACTTTTATGATCTTGAGGGGAGGGGGTGAGGGGGGCAAAATGATGAATTTGAGTGAAAGAAAGCCTTTCCACCACAATCATTCCTTTCTTTTTTCTTTTTTTCCCACCTAACATTTTTTAAGACATGAACTAATGTTTGGCAGAGAGAAATATCTTCAAATCGAACTTCTCAGCACTTTCAGAAACTTTTTCTTCACTAGCCAGCCTTGCCTTCAGCCTCATCTGAAGACCACCCCAGGACAGTGACTCCAGAGAGGACATGGCGGCCCTGGATGAGAGGAGATCCAGGGAGTGGCTGATTGTCAACACCATGTACCGCTGGCCACCAGCTCTGGGAGCAGTGCTGGTGGCATTGCACATGAGCTGTGAGTGCACATGTGGTCTCCATTACAGCTCTAAGTCATGAACAGGCAGTGATATCCAATCTGCTGCTTCCAGCAGTCAGGGGAAATCTGTAATTATTGATCTGTTTAGACCATTACACTACCTATAAACTATGATATAGGTGATAACAACTAACTGTGATCTTCTCCTTTGATCTTCCTTCCCATCTCTTCTCTGTCTTCTTTCAGCAGCCATGAATGTATAATCGTGCTCCAGTGGGGGTCTGCCTAATCAGGTAGGAATTGTCCCAAAAGGATAATCTACCGGGGTGATGTGAATGTGTTCCCAAAGCAACAATTCCCTGTTTATATTTAAAAATTTAAAATTAGTTTTTTCCTGGGGTCATCAAAATCAGGCTCGTTGTGCCTCTCCATAGGAAAATGCCAATCTTTAAATATGTCATTTTGAGTGTGATTTCTTACAGAAAATCACTATTTTCAAATCCAGGCAACAACTCTTTGCATATATTTTTTTTTCTCTGCATCATTCTTGAAAGGTACATACAATGGCTGTCTCTTGTTAGCTGTGTAGCTTTACTCTTCAGCAAAATCCCATCATTTACTCTGCAGCTTTATGTATTTATTATTCCACCATTTGCTTTGTAGCTTTATATATTAATTAAAGGTCTGCAAAACACACTATCAAAATGTCAAGTACCTCACAGCTCTGATTTACATCTGCTCAGCATTCAGGAATTAGCTCTAGCAAACATTCTATGAACTTTTAATTGCAGCTGGTACAAACTTTGTGCTCTTCATGCCTGCCTACAAGCATCTTTTGATACTGTTCTGTGATGCATTTGAAAGCGTTTTTCTTTTTTTTTTATAAGCTAATCAACACTGTTCTTTCCATTTCCCTTACTGACTGAAAGTGTTGTCAGTGCCCTGGAGTATCAGTTAGAAAATTTCATTTGTGTAACTAAAGAAAACCTGAGCTCTTTCTCTGGGGAAAAAAAAACAAAAACAAAACAACAACAACAACAACAAACAAACAAACAAACAAACAAACAAAACAAAAAACCCCACCAAAACAAAACCAATCAACCAACCAAACAAAAAAACCCCTAATTTATCTCAGTCCTCCTTTCTGTGTTAACCAGACAGTTTTATTTTCAATTGCATTTCTCAGTAAACCCTTATGTAGTCAGTGTGCTATGACAGCACTCCAACAAATAGTCCACCACTTAGATTATCAGACTAAACAATGACCCAGAACTGGTTTGCAATAGGCCTAACCCTGGACCGTATCTGACCTCAATATATAAGAAACAAAGTGTCACCGAGTGTGTATAAATATGTGACATACCAGCATCAGTGTATGTGTGCAAAATCCCATGTCTCTCATCCCTTAGCATGTCTTTTTCTTTTCAACCTCTGTGTATCCCATCAGCTACATCCATCTTTTGTGAGGAAAAAATAGATGATTTGGAATTGGTTGGCATGTTCTTTGCTGTCCAGCTCTGGTTTCCAGCCAGATCTCCTTGCTACAGCTCCACTGCTTAGCAGAAACTCAAAATGTGTATTTGTCTCGGGTAGGTAACCTCTCAGGTAGGTACCCGCAAACGCTATCTTTCAATATCCATTGCTTTCAGACTTCTCATATACAAAGAATTCATGTTGGTGATGGGCTTCATATATTCCTAAGCATTTAACTCACTTTGGTCATGACTGCAGGAGCCCTCTGATTGCAATACACTTGCAGACGTGAGTCCTAACAAATTTGACTCACTATCTCTAATGAGACTTAACAGGTTACTGAATCCAGATGTCTTTCCATCCTTCTGCTACTGCTTAGCCACCACATATCAGAGACTGACATGTTATATTAAAACATCAAGGAGTTTATTTTATATTGATAGACCAGTCTATGAAGTATGGCGGCTAAAAGAGGGCCTAGTTCCCTTTTGCTTTCAGGAAGAACAGAACAGAAAGACAGCAGGGCAGGGAAGGCATGGATGAATTTAAACTGACACAGCATGAATCTATGAAGGTTTTAATTCAAATTCAGTCTTCAATTTCAAATTTTATCTAGTGGGCTTGTTAGCAGGGTTACATCCTGTCAATTTGTACTGCCTCAGATCCTCCTTCTTCCTTCTTCACATTTCTCTGCTTTACAATATATATTTCTGTTCATTTGTAATTTAAACAAACAAAAAAAAAATCTTCTGCAATGTGTCTGAAATCCTCCTTAACATTTTTCCAGTTGAGTTTCAGTGCTTCCTGTGACCTGAGTGGGCTTCTGAGCACATGCTCAGACATGTCTCTGATTTGATAATGAAAGCTAACCTTTGATGGTTCAGCATTTGCAAATGTGTGTGTGCCTATTTCAGACTGAATTTACTGCAGGAATAATATGTAAAATTTGTCCTCACTGAAATTAACTGGAGGCTTGGCCACTGATTTCAGGGAACTAGAATTTCACCCTTAACTTCTACATATCATTTCACTCAGAAATAAAAAGAGAACACTTATTAATGTTGTCTTTCTAACCCCTTAGCTATGGTCACTAAGTATGTTTCCTAAATCAGTTTCATCTACCTACCTAACACGTAGATACTTTCTCTAGGGGTTGAATGACTGATCCTTTTTATTGATGATTGAATTCTAAATGACTCAGCTCTGATACAGCTTTCTGACCAGTACTAGGTTTACTAATGTCTTTGAAAGAACTGGCTAAAGGAAGTCAGGTCCTGTACATCAGCTTTTCTGACTGTAGCTTGGTGATTTTTGATCAGCAATGTTTGAAGGAATGAGCAAGACATCTGTGGGCATGTCTATTTACTGGAAATTAGGAAACCACAGAGACTCACAAGACAGACATGGAATCTGTGATAGAGCATAAACATCCCTAAGTTAAGCAGCCACCCAGAAAGTATAAATGAAGGGTTTAAAGCAGGTTATTAGAAATAGCTGCTCCAGAAAGCTATCTCAGGTGAAAGGGAGCAGCTGTTTCCCCAGAAGAAATGTCTGTGGTATATGTTGAGGAAAGCTTTGGAAACAGAGACTGTTGGTCATGGAAGACAGAAAACAAACCAAGCAAAGATTCTCCAGACTTAACACAGGGTTTCCAGGATGATATCTATAGCAGATAGTGCAGTAAAGGACATTACAGTCTTTGATAAAAGAAGTGGCCTCCATGTAGAGAAACAGCTCAGAGCTATATATACAACTGCTTGTCGTGTATATCAATGCTATAAATTCCTGAGTCATTTACAACTAATTAGATGAGATTATGGTGAGACTCCTGCTCCATCAGAAGTGATTTACATGGATCCTAGTCATGTTTGGTCATCAAGACTCTTGTGTTAAACTGACAGACTAGAACTAGCTCTTATGTTGTGGAGTTACCTTTCAACACAATAACACGCCCTTTCCCCTCCACCTCTATGATTTCTAGAATAGTCTAAATATTGATATCCTGAAGAACTTCTAGGTTGGTTGAAAGGAAATGAGGACAACAAGAAACTAAGTTGTACGAGGAGCTCCTCTCATGGAGAAACAGTAATGGAAACACATATAGCTCTCCCAGCTGGAAGAGAAATAGAACACCTTGAGTCCCTGAAATTGGGAGGACAAGAGATGATAAGACAGCCCAAAACTTGTGTTTGTGAAGCTAACATCCAGCTCTGTTTGAGAAGCTATGAAGACTGACCTTTAATGAATAATTTACTGGAAAATAACACATAGAACTACTCCTGTACTGGAAAACATTCTCCAAAAAGGTAAGTAATTTTCCACTTCACAACAATACTGAGATAGCCTCTTGTTGTTACTCAAATGCAGAAGGAATACAGAAACTGAAGGTCTAATTATATAGCTTTTCTTCCTATGAATTTACCTTTCATTTTGTTAGTATGAAAGCAGAAATTTAAATGTAAGGATCATCAATTCTAGTAAAAGTAAAAATCTCTGCTATTTGGAAAAGTTCTTCTCAAATGTAAAGTATTTGGTATGAAATTCAATCTTCGGCATCTCCTATTGGTCTCATTTATTTCAGACACATATACTAATTGGAAATTAACTTTTCAGTTTTCAGTGAGGAGGTGAACTGGAAATATAACATTATGAATAAAAAATCTAAATATTCTTCCAAAAGAGTATCCTTCTGTATTTCCGGCTTTAGACCATTTTATTTTATTTATTTTTTTTTTCTCCAAAGAGTTGTATATTTCATGTGGCACTCTTTTCAAAGCTAGCTTCTGATATTGGAAAGAATCCTTCTGCAGACATTTTAAGTTCTGACCTGATTAACTCAGTCCTTTTTGATTTATTTTTCAATTGCTTACAGGTACACGACCCATTCCAATTAACTACTATAGATGATAAAATTAATCATCTTGTTAGCTAGTAGTCACAGCTACCATGGTACTTTCATTTGGTACACTACAAGAGTGTCATGCAGAAATGAAAAACTTTAGAGATGTTTGAAACATACACAAATTATTGGAAATGAGAGATTAACTCCCAGTTCACCAAAATCTCTTTTATAGCTAAACAATGCCTGAGCACCATAATCTCCTAGAGGGAAGGCCAGAATATGGAAAGAAGATGTGTTACTGTATGCTATAGTTATAAGGGGAAAAAAAAAAAAAAAACAAACAAACAAAAACCTAGAACAAAACTCCAGCTAAATGTAGATACAGTCATCTAAGTGAGATCGTTTCTGAATAACCATGTACCATCTAAGTGTACTGAAAGGTCTCTGTGTTATTTATGCTCTTATTAGAAAAAATTAAAAGGCCAAGAACTTGTTTGTATGTGATGAATGTCTCCCAAACACATTTTTTAATTCAAAAGTAAATTTGTTGGACATTATAGTTCTTTGCGTATTTGCATTTAATTTGGAGAATGGTTTGGAAAAGGAGGTAGGTATATCTCCTCCATCATACAGGTGGAAAACTACAAGATCTATGTCAGGCAGCATTTTGCCCTCTCAGGCAGTGAAGATTGCCCTATTTCAGGATCAGCTAAAAAAAGAATTGGATTATGGAAAATTTTGGAAATGTCATAGTCTTTTTGTTGTTGTTGTTATCTTTAGAATGAGTCAGTTCTGAAAGTTTTAATTTATAAATTGAAAATGTGGAATAAGAGGTGAAAAAAGGTCTCAAGCACTTTGGAAACTAAGGGAAATCATTTTAGTTTCACTACACAACATTTGAAAAAAAAAACCATTGCCACCACCCAGAAATAACAACTATTCTCAAAGTCTTCTGTGCAGCAAAAAACTCCCAATGGGTTAAGAAGCCAGGGTAATACCCTGAAATGAGAGATAATGTCTGTCGAAGAGTGCTCTCAGTGCTGCTGTAGAATTGCTGCTTGTTCACTAGAAGTAGGTGCCTGTCTAAAAATACAGGGGGTCATAAAAGAGATGCTTTTCATAAACTATTAGGTTCTTAAGCTATTCACTTATTTTTTCCCTCTATATCTAAGCTGAAAATGCCTCCTTTTGTTTGGCTTATGGAAAGTTGAAGACTATGTCTTAAACAAACTATCAGTTCTGCTTTAACTTAATTTCCTTTTTCTAATCACGGTACATATCAAGATGACAACAAGCATTCCCCAAAAGAGCAGGGACCAAATCCATTACCCTCTGAGTAAAACTGCTTTGTAATTGCGGCATTTAAGCCCCATTCTTAAATGTAGTCAAGGTATATTTAGGGATATGGCCTTTTATGACAGGGTTACAACATTGGTGGATAAGATTAAAGCAACTGATATCATCTACCTGGACCTGTGCAAGGCGTTTGACACTGTCCCACGTGACATCCTTGTCTCTAAATTGGAAACATGTGGGTTTGGTGGATGGACCACTCAGTGGATAAGGAACTGGCTGCATGGTCACACTCAAAGAGTTGTGGTCAACAGCTCAAAGTCCGAGTGGAAACTGGTGATGAGTGGTGTCCCTCAAGGTTCAGTATTGCATCCTGTGCTCTTCAATATCTTTGTCGGAGACATGGACAGTCAGATTGATTGCACCCTCAGCAAGTTTGCTGATGACACCAAGCTGAGTGGTGCAGTTGACATGCTGGAGGGACAGGATGCCATCCAGAGGGACCTGGACAGGCTTGAGAAGTGGGCCTGTGCTAACCTCAGGAAGTTCAACAAGGCCTGGGTCAGGGCAACCCCAAGCACAAATACAGGCTTGGCAATGAGTGGCTTAAAGCCAGCTCTGAAGAGAAGGACTTGGGAGTGGCAGTAGATGAGAAGCTGAACACGAACCGGCAATGTGCGCTCACAGCTCAGAAGGCCAATAACCGTATCCTGGGCTGCATCAAGAGAAGCGTGGCCAGCAGGTCGAGGGAGCTGATTCTCCCCCTCTACTCCGCTCTCGTAAGGCCCCACCTGGAGTACAGCGTCCAGTTCTGGAGCCCCCAACACAAGAGAGACCTGGAGCAGCTAAAACAAGTCCAGAGGAGGGCCACCAGGATGATCCGAGGGCTGGAACACCTCTCCTGTGAGGACAGGCTGAAAGAGTTGGGGCTGTTCAGCATGGAGAAGAGAAGGCTCTGGGGAGATCTTATAGCGGCCTTCCAGTACCTGAAGGGGGCCTACAAGAAAGCTGGGGAGGGACTTTTTATAAGGGTAGTTAATGACAGAACAAGGGGTAATGGCTTTAAACTGGAAGAGGGTAGGTTTAGATTGGATATTAGGAAGAAATTCTTTACTGTGAGAGTGGTGAGACATTGGAACAGGTTGCCCAAAGAAGTTGTGGATGCCTCCTCCCTGGAAGTGTTTAAGGCCAGATTAAATGAGGTTTTGAGCAACCTGGTCTAGTGGGGGATGTCCCTGTTCATGGCAGGGGAGTTGGAACTAGATGATCTTTAAGGTCCCTTTCGACCATAACCATTCTCTGATTCTCCGATTCTCTGATTCTATGATATGGTGGAAAGTGATGGCTCTCAGTCAAAGCAAGTGAGACATCACAGAAACATTGGTTGTAAAGGATGATGCAGGGATGTTCAATATCTCACGTTAGATGTCTTAAATTGATGAACACCACATTTTGCACTGGTGAAAAATGATGAAGTATTTTTCCTTTTTCTTTCCTCTTCATCATCAATGACACTGAATATGATCACCTAAGGGTGTTCCTCTTTTGTACAGACCAATGTCAATATTATTTTTCACTTTTCACAGATCTTCTGGAGGACCTTATAGTGAAATAAATCAGAATTCAGATTCTGTAGGTTTGGGACTGAAGTTGCTACAACCTTACTTCATACCAACAGTGCAATACTTAAAATTATTTTGTTCTTTAGCAGTTTTCTGAAAAGTCTATTCTTCTTAAGCCATGTGAATACAACAGGAGGAGTCTGTGTCAGATATACTTTGATACTAAATAGAGGTTTAAAGCAGTGAATTCTGATTTGTGTACACAGAGACAGTGAAGGAGGCAGTTCTGTGACTGAGGGCTGAGAGTGATTACACTGGTGTAATTTTGAAAATAGCACATGGAAACTTTCAAATCTCTTGGCCAAGAACATGTACTATGACTGCTGGACCATGTTAGATAAATACCTCTTTTGCTTGACAGGCTTAGAAGCTCAATCTATTTCCGTGAACACTAAGAATAAAGATCAGAGATACTTGTAGATACTTTGCCTATTTAATGACATTGAAGTACTCCTGATGCTTGTCTTCTCTTCCGCTGTCCCCTGTT
>NW_010336281.1:0-5706 GCF_000700745.2 Antrostomus carolinensis | reverse complement strand
TTCCTGAAAAATACAGGGGTCTTAGCAAGCTCTTTGTATCTAACCTGAGTGCATTTGTTTTTAAGGAAAAAGAGTGACATTAAAATAGTTAATTGCTCTGACTAGGTTTTATAACATACGTAACATTTATCACATTAAGCATTGTCAATAGTAATTATTTTGTTTTGGTAATAAAGCAATTTCCTGTCTTTTTCTGCATTAGCACTCATTCTTTAGTCTTGGTGCCATCAAACCACCAAGTCTCTATATACCTCTTCTATAGTATTTTGTTTTTATGGCAGCATTATAGAATTTCTTTCTTTATTAAACCCATATGAACTTTATTGCAAAAAAAGAGCTATTTAGATGGATGTTTTTACAGCCATTTCATTGTTCATTGTGCCTCCTTATTAGTTACATATTTTATTATGTATTTTGCCAGAATTTGAAAGCATCTTGCCAAAGAAAAACAGGTTTTTTTCTGTAATTTTTTTTGTATATGTACAGTCCAAATTGTGGTCCTTGCTATTGTTTTTGTTAATGTTTCAAGCTAAACTGTGTCAAGTTACAGTGGTAGTTATTTCATTCTTTAAGGCAGGTAGATGCAGTAAGAAAAAAACTATGGTACAATATCACATGAATTATATGTAAAGATACTTCAGAACTATCTGAAGACATAGTGGAATTAATGAGCTACTAATATTCACTGTTTTTCAATGTGTTTAAAGACATATCTATCTCATGGATCAATACTTTAACAAGAAAAAGAAAATATTTTAATGATGAGATCAAAAAACAATTGCTTTTCTGTCAGGCTTGATCTATATCAGAAAGATTGATTGAAATGCTCCAAAATATTGACAGAATATATTTGAACAGAAATCAAAGCCAAAATAAAACACTAAAGTAGCTAGAGTTTGAAATGGGAAGATGACAAAGTTTTAAATGATTGCCATAGTAGAGTAAAGACCTTTATTTTTAATTTGTTTATGTTCGAGCTTTCATTCATAGATACACTTTCTAGTGGCTGTTCAGCTGGACTCATTTAGCTGTGTCCTTTAGTAAATGAAAATGGTTATATGTCCATAATATCAAAGGAAAAAAAAAAAACCCTAAATTAGTTGTAGAATTTAATTTGGATTTGTAGTGATGTACAAGGAAACAAGATCCAGTCTGTAGATTATTGTACCTAATGCAGTAATCTTTAAGTAGACTTTCAGACCTACATTGAGCAAGGTGTGTAGGGTGTCATTGCACTGGGGAGATCTACATTATAGTAAGAGTTTAGATGACAATGTGTAAGCATAAATTTTAGGTGTCTCAATCTTTAGCCTAAATTCTAGCCATGCTGTTTTACTTAGGTTATTAATCTTGAAACTGAAAAATGGTTAAGACAGTCATGTAAAAAGCCTCTTCTTCATTTAAGGAGGGGTAAATAAAAGGATTTTTGTGTTGATCTGTGTGATCCTGGATTTAACAATTTTTGCCTTTCATGACATTTGGCTCAGTTTTTTCTGTGACAAAAAAGGAGAAAAAAAAATGACAAAGGGCTTGGGTATTGATGGAAAGACTGTCTTTCAGGCTATATATCAGGCTTTCAGACTTACAGCTGATCAAAAGACTGTAGACATTAGTATCCATCTATATTAATGAGCTGAAAGTATTTGGGACCATTCTCCACAATACTAAGCTTTCTTACCTTTTAAGCAGCTCATCCTTGTAACTGCCTAATGAGAAGAGTATTGAGCCAGTGCTAACTTGTGAATAGCACCTGGGAGGTGTTGAGAGCAGCGCTTGCTGAATTGGGCCAAATTACCACAGGACCTATTCTAACATTTTAGCTTTTTAAACTGGTTGTTTCAGGGCCTGGAAATATCTTTTTGTACTATACATACAGTTTAAATGTTTCTCTAGCCACGTATTTATAGCAACATATAAAATCATGAGTGTTCCTATGCTATAGTTGAAGATAGGTATTTGGATATAACAAAACAAGCACACCAATAAACCTTTTGGATATTTTTTAAAGAAAAATAGCAAGATTGAGACCAAACTGAGATATGCAAGATGAAATATTGTAGAAGAATGCTGTAGTTGAGGATCAAACGGACAGAGAGACCAGTATTGTCAAGAGAGTAGAAGGAAAGGGAGGGATCAAAGTTTTGAAGGAAAGATCTTCGAAAATATCCAATGTTCAGTTACTTCAGTGAAGTCAGGATAGCACTGCTACAATCCAGTTTTCTCCATAGTCCTAAATTGATGAGAAATAAAATACAAGATGCCTACAATATGAGTAAATTTAAACTGAATTTTCCTTTTTAAATATCCAGTAATTTCAGGAATTTACCTTATAATATTTTTCACATTGATTAATTTTGTACCCTCATATGACTCCTCATTTTATTGTTTTGGATTATTTTTTTAAAGTCTTTTAATACTTTATTTCCCAAGATGTATTTAGTTGGAAGGACACATACTGATATCTATTTCTGTTCTCCTGAACTGAACTAATTAAAGCTTCCTGCACTTTCCATTTGTGTGTGCTGAGTAGATATATGTCAACATTACCTACCTGGATTTTCTATTTCTCTCCTGCATGTTTTAAGTATATTTATTTTTCCTGTTTGAATTTATGCAGTAATTTGAGCAAGATCTGAAGGCTAAGAGGAGAGAATATCTTTCACAGAATCAGGATAGAAGAGTGGTTGAAGTTGAAAGGCACTTCTGGAGGTCATCTTCTCCACTTCCCCTGTTCAAGCATGGCCACCTAGAGCCAGTTTCCCACAACCACGTCTAGACAGCTTTAGATATCTCCAAGATGGGAGAGATCATGATCTCCCTAGGTAACCTATGCCAGTGCTCTGTCACTCCCTGATGTTCAGAGGGAACATCCTGTGTTTCAGTTAGTGCCTACAATAGCTGGTCCTGTCACTGAGCACCACTGAAAAGAGCCTAGTTGCATCCTTTTTGCATCAGCCCTTCAGTTTTTTATATACATTGGTAAGATCCCCCCTTGTGCCTTCTCTTCTCCAGGCTGAACAATCCCAGCTCTCTCAGCCTTTTCTCACATGTGAGGTGCTCCAGTCCTTTAATTATCCTTGTGAACCTTTGTTGAACTCTCTTCAGTATGTCCATGTCTGTCTTGTACTGAGGAGCCCCGAACTGGACACAGTACTCCAGAGGTGGCCTCACAGCACTGAATAAAGGGGAAGGATCCTCTCCCTTGACCTGCTAACAATACTTTGTCTAATGCAGCTGAGGATACTATTTAATTTCTTTGCCACAAAGACCCATTGCTGGCTCATGTTCAACCTGATGTCTACAAGGACCCCCAGGGCCTTTCCTGCCAATCTGCTTTCCTTTTTTTGAGTAGTCCCTGGCACATATCAGTGCACGGGGTAGTTCTTCCCTAAAGGCAGGACTTTGCACTTCCATTTGTTGAACTTTAAGAAGTTCCTGGAAACCCATTTCTCCAGCCCCTCAAGGTCCCTCCAGATGGAAGCACAACGCTCTGGCATATCAGCCACTCCTCCTAATTTGCTGTTTTCTGCAAACTTTTTACTATTTTTTTTTTTTTACTTTACTAATTTGCTGTTTTCTGTACACTTTGTCCCCCACATCAAGATAATTAATGAAGATGTTAAACAGGACTGGATGCAGTACTAATCCTTGAAGTATACCACTAGTCACTGACCTACAACTAGATTTGCACCACTATTCACCACACTCTGGGGCCAGCCATTCAGGTAGTTTTCAAGCCACCTCACTGTCTGCTCATCCATCCATGACTTCCTCTTGGTGAAACCATGCTGGCTATTTGTGATGTTTTTCTCATTCTTAATGTGACTGGAAATAGTTTCCAGAATTACCTTCCAGAGACGTGAAGCTGATCAGCCTGTAGTTCCCTGGGTCCTACTTCTTCCCTTCCTGAAGTTGGGGGTTTGCTTTCCTCCAGTCCTCAAGTACTTCTCTCAGCCACCATGCTTAATCAAAGATTATTGACAGTGGCCTCACAATCATCAGCCAGCTGCCTTAGTACTTGTGGGTGGATCCCTTTGGAGCCCATGGACTTATGCATGCCCAGTTTGCTTAAGTAGTCCCTGACCTGATCCTCTTCTACCAAGCATACACCTTTCTTGCTCTAACCTTTCCCTCTAGTCTCTGGAACCTGGGATTCTTGCTAGTAAAGAGGCAAAGGTAGCTTTCAGTAATCTTTTCTATGTCCTGTGTAACCAGACCACCATTTCCTTGAGCAATGAGCCCACATTTCCCCTAGTCTTCCTTTTATGTGCTATGTTTTCTAGGTTTCTTAATTCCAAATGCTGAAGGCTCCATCTATAGAGTCCCGTGCACTATCATAAGTCTCATCTTAGGAAAAGGCTACTATGCAAGAAAGTAGCTGGGGATAGAGTTATTGACAGCTATCTCCGAGTATGAAGCCACAACAGGTAGCAGATTGCCAGCTATAGCATAACCCTGGAGTCTTGTTTCTTGCTTTGTGACTGCCAAGTGCCAGGTTCTGCTACATCAGAGTCATGATATCCTGCACAAGGAGAGATTTCTGTGTTGTAAATGGCTACATGTCTTACTGCCTGAGTGCCAGGGCAACCTGACAGATCTGTGGAAGCAGTTGTTCTTCTGGCAATGATAAATAGTCTCACTTCAACATACACAGGTCCCAGTCTGACCTCCCTGATAATGCTCTACCATGAGGCTCAGCACCATCACAGATACTGGCAGGTTTAGAGGAGGACCAGAGCTGCAGGCTTGAAGGGCAGGTCTTCAGGTGCTGGGATGGCAGATCCTGGACATGTTTGTTACAGAGTCACCTCCTTGGGCATCTACCCTAGCTTAAAGAAAGCTGTTGGCTGGGTCAGCCAAGACAAGTAGTTGGGAGGCATTACCCATAACGTATTGCTTGTCTTGGATATCGCCTTTACTATAAACACAGTAGTTGATGAGCTGTGCAGGATTGAAAAGAGTAGCAGGAGAGGAACAGAAAAGGGAAAGTTTCAAAGCATTTTACTTTGGTAGGCTTGGCCTGCTCTGGGGCTGCTAACGACAATGCGCAGGTTCCTATTAATTTGGTTTTGACCAGAATTTATTTTATTTATATTCATGAAAAAAAAGTAAGCAAAAAAAGACAGCATGATTGTAGTAGTGCTGGTCAATGGTGTTTTATTAGTGAGCTTGGTTTGGTAGAGAAACAATTAGAGAAATAACAGTCTTTGTTTAAACTCTAATAGCTGACCAGTATATTCAGTGTGACATTGGTTACTACTAACTTGAAAGCAGAAAATTCTGCAGAATCCAGGTCCTCAGGTGAAATAAATGGTTCTGATGACATTGACTTGATTGGATATGACAGTTTGTATTAGCTAAGAATATCCCTGACACACACATTGATAATGCATACAGCACCTCTTGCAAAAATAATTTGCTAGAGCAAGGTGTTATTTTTCACATAATGTCTAACACAGATTTATTTTTAAAGTAATGAAAAATTAAATTAAACTCCATGGAGTGGAATAGAATACAAGTTTTAAAATAGCAGGAAAATAATTCTTAATAGCCTTGTCAACTCAAACAATATTTCCAGTTCTCAAAATCTCCATCATGCTGATGCTACCTATTAATTTCTCCAATGCTTAAAAGGTGAAAAAGTTAACAAATGCCCCCATAAGTTTTCTATTTTTTTGTCTTTATAGATATATATATATATATATA
>NW_010336280.1:0-7992 GCF_000700745.2 Antrostomus carolinensis | reverse complement strand
GAGGACCTGCTGGCCCTGCTGTGTCTATGGGGTAGGCAGATGGACACCTGATGGGATCTCTGCCACAGCCATGGGATGTAGACCTTTTCTGCCTCTGGTTCTCCTGGCACTGGAGCTCCATTCAGAGCAACCTTGTTTTCCATTTTTTGACTCATTAAGGTTCTGCTGCATCCCAGCCCACGCCTCTGTGTCATCCTTTCCCCTGCAGATGCTCTCCCAAGCTGCATAGGGAGACACATGTTGCTCAGGAGTGGTTCTGGGAGAGGATTGTTGGGAATGATAATACGAGAATTGTTAACACAGTCTTGTTTTGAGTATACTTAGTTATCAGGTAGGTGACACTTTCTTTCATTTGGAAAGAATTGCCCATGCCTGCCTTTCTCCTCATCCACTTTTTACTTTCCCTCCTGTGTCCTTGTTCTCTTGTGCTCTCCTGGGCTGTGATCTCCACAAAGCCAGACTAAGAAGGACCTGCCAGCCCTGCTTCCTCTATGGGGCAGGCAGATGGTCACTTGGTGGGATGTCCACCACTACCATGGTGTGGTGGTTTGGGTGGATTCACTCTTTTTGCTTGCAGACAAACACAGCCTGCTCTGTCACCCTCCCTGCCCCCTCCAGGCACTAGGGGAGAAAATTGAAAAGAAAAGGGCAAGGAGACTCAATGGTTGAGATAGAAACTATTTACTAATTAAAATAAAATTATAATGATAACAACAGTAATAACAGAATATACAAATGAGAGATGCCCTGTGCAGTTGCTCACCACCCACCGACAGATGCCCAGCTTGTCCCAGCCAGTGATCCCAGAGCCAAGACAGTCCAGAAACCAAAACCCCAGAAGAGTGAGCCCGAGTGATGCCTGAGACAATACCCCTGATTTCCGGTCAACCCTGGTTAATATGCTGACATGAAAGGATATGATCTGGAATATTTCATTGGCAAGTCCTATGTTTCTCCTTCCCAGTCCTAATGCATCTGTGAACCAGCCAAACTTGGTGGCCTTGAGGTCCAGCAGCAACCAATAAAATTAGTACTTTATCAACAGTCTTCTCATAACAAATTCTACACTGAAAGTAAAACACAGCTATTCTAATATTAAGAATAAAATTAACTCTATCCTAACCAAACCAGGACACATGGGGCATAGAATCCTTTCCTTGGTGCTCCCTGAACTCAGAGCAACCTTGTTTCCCTCTTTTGACTCATTACAATTCTGATGCATGCCAGACTGTGTCTGTGTCCTCTCATCCCCTGTAGATACTCTCCGAAGATGCCCAGGGAGGTACATGTTGCTCAGGAGTTGGGAGGGGGTTTCTGGCGAAGGTTTTACAGTGACTACTAACACTGGCTTGCTTTGAGTATGCTTACTCGTGCATAAGGTGACTCTCTGAGTACTAAACTTCTCTACCTATCTGGGCTCGATAGATTATCCAATGCAGTTCAGTGACTGTATCTACTCCGAAGATTATTTTAGATCTCCCAGTAAAGCATTCTCTACTCCACTCTCAGCAAACCCCACACCTTCTGCCTCTCCTCCCTAACCAGGTGCTCCAGCCCCCTCACCATCCTGCCCCCACTTCTGCTGAACTTGTTCTGCTTGGTCAAGTTTTTCATACAATCATGAACTTACAGAGTAATAGTATTATAGAATCACTTAGGTTGGAAAATAGCTCTAAGATCAAGTCCAACCATAAAGCTAACACTGCCAAGTCCCACTAAACCATGTCCTAAGTGCCACATCTACATGTTTTTTTAAATACCTGGGATGGTGAATCAAGCACTTCCCTGGGCAACCTTTTCCAAAGCTTGATAACCTTTTCACTGAAGAATTATTTTCTAATATCCAATCCAAACCTCCCCTGGAGCATCTTGAGGCCATTTCATCTCTTCCTATCACTTACTACTTGGGAAAAAAGATGGACACCCACCTCATTATAACCTCCTTTCAGGTAGTTCTGGAGAGCGATAAGGTCTCCCCTCAGCTTCCTTTTCTCCAGACTAAACAATCCCAGTTCCCTCAGCTGCTCCTCATAAGAGTTGCCCTCTAGACCCTTTGTCAGCTTCATTGCTCTTTTCTGGACATGCTCCAGCACCTCAATGTCTTTCTCATAGTGAGGGGCCCAAAACTGAACAAAATATTCAAGCTCTGTCCTCACGAGTGCCGAGTACAAGGAGAGGATCACTGTCCTAGTCCTGTGGGTCACACTGTTTCTGATACAGACCAGGATGCCATTGGCCTTCTTGACCACCTCTGCACACTTCTGACTCATATTCAACTGGCTATTGGCCAACACCGCCAGGTCCTTTTCCACCCGACAGCTTTCCAACCACTCTTCCCCAAGCCTGTCGCATTGCATGAGGCTGTTGTGACCCAAGTGCAGGACCCAATGCTTAGCCTTGTTGAATCTCATACAATTAGCCTCAGCTCATCCATCCAGTCTGTTCAGATCCCTGTGTAGAGCCTTCCCATTCTCAAGCAGATCAATACTCCCACCCAACGTGGTGCCACCTGCAAACTTACTGAGAGTGCACTTGATCCCCTCATCCAGATTATTTATAAAGATGTTAAACAGAGCTGGCCCCAATATTGAGCCCTGGGTAACACCACTCGTGACTTGCCGCTTACTTGATTTAACTCCATTCACCACAACTCTTTGGGCTCAGACAGACAGTCATTTTTTTACCCAGTGAAGAGTACACCCACCCAAGTCATGAGCAGCCAGTTTCTGCAGGAGAATGCTGTGGGAAACGGTGTAAAAAAAATGGTGACTTTACTAAAGTCCAGGTAAACAACATCCACAGCCTTTACCTCATCCACTAAGTGGGTCACCTTGTCATAGAAGGAGATCACGTTAGTCAAGCAAGACCTGCTTTTCATAAACCCACGCTGGCTGGACCTGATCACCTGGTTGTCCTGTACATGCCGTGTGATGGTGTTCAAGATGATCTGCTCCCATAACCTTCCCTGGCACCAAGGTCAGACTGTCAGGCCTGTAGTTCCCCAAATCTGCTTTCCAGCCCTTCTTGTAGAAGTGAATGTGTCTTTCTTGCAGTAGAGCCCAAAAGTCAACACAGTATTCTATACACCATCAGGTGAACTCTGAGCAGAGTGGGATCACCACTTCCATTGATCTCCTGGCTACAATCCTGCTTGTATAGCCCAGAAGGCTGGTGAAAGTACTTGGTGTCCAAGAACATTGCTGAGTGTCTCACTTGTTTTGATGGGGTTACCACAAAAGCAAACTTTCTTGGCCCTGCATTTGGGGCTGCAGGATATGTGGTAGGACATGGCTAGGTGCTACCAAGCCAGTGTCCAGCTAGGGCTCTGGGCAGATGTGTCATCATGCCCAGCTGTGTCCTGCAGCTGTTCAGCTACTTCCCTTCCTCCACTGCAAGCCTTTCTGAAGCCTTTGCAACTGATCTCTGCACTGCTTTGGAGAGCTCCTGGACAGCACTTTGAGGCACTCAGCCCACACCCCCTGCCTTTCTTCTTGCCTTGAGATTATCCTTGCCTCCCGTTTTCCAGAAGCTTTCCCAGAAACCCCGGGACAGAGACAGGGAAGGAGCAAAGAGAGAAGGACACACATTGCCTCTGGGTGATTTGTTGACCCCAGACAGCACTAAGCACCCACTGGTCCTTCACACTTGCTCTGTGGTCCCAGTGGGATGGAGAAAGAATTGAAGGAGCAAGAGAGTGAAATGCCCTTGGGTCAAGATAAGGACAGTTTAAGAAGGAAAGGGACAAAAGACGAAAAAAAAAAAGTGCTATAAAGGCCATCACCCACCACCTTACAATTTACCACTTTACACCAGCAGGCCAATGCCCAACCATTCTCTGAAGAATGTCTTCTATGGAAAGTCTGTGCACAGAGTATGATGTTTATTGCCGAGTATGATGTTATATGGCATGGCATAGCTCTTTCATCAATTAGTGTAAACCATTTGGAGGTCATTTCCTGCTTGATCCTCCTCCCCCAGCACAGTGGCACCAAGGGCAAGAGGAATTGCTGCCCCTCCTCTCCCATCTTTTCCTTTCCCCTCCTGACCATTTCCCAGGAACCTGTGGGGCTGCTGCCCTCCTAGGGTCTCCCACAGCTCAGACTCCTTAACCACCACCAGCAGTGGCCACGTGCCCCTTCCGTAGCATTATGTGCAAAGGCCAAGAGAGAACATCTGGACAGAGGCTCGGCAAATCTTGGTCTTATGACCAGGGGCTCTGGAGGAATCATGAATGCCCTCCAAACCTGCCAGTGATAGTACCTGAAGAGGACCCTCTGCACTTTGTCCCACCATCCTCTCCTTTTGTGCATGCTGAAGAGTCCCCATGTGCCCTACTCACCCCTAACATCCCCAGGGCAACACTCTCCTCACCCTTGGTACTACAGTGTCCACAGAAGAAGCAATAAACAATCATTCTTGTGGTGGTTTGAACTTGTCTGACTGCCAGGTGCTGAAGACATAGTTGTTATCATAGAATTATAGAACCATAGAATGGTATGGGGTTGGAAGGGACCTTAAAGATCATCCAGTTCCAACCCCCCTGCCAGCAGCAGGGACACCTTCCACTAGACCAGGTTGCTCAAAGCCTCATCCAACCTGGCCTTCAACACTTCCAGGGAGGAGCAGCCTCAGCTTTTCTGAGCAATCTGGGCCAGTGTCTGACCACCCTCAAACCAAAGAATTTCTTCCTAATATCTAATCTAAACCTACCCTCTTCCAATTTAAAGCCGTTACCCCTCATCCTGTCACTACCTGCCCTGGTAAAAAGTCCCTCCCCAGCCTTTCTGGAGCCCCTTCAGGTACTAGAAGGCCACTATAAAGTTTCCTCAGAGCCTTCTCCAGGCTGAACAGCTCCAACTCTCTCAACCTGTCCTCATGAGAGAGGTGCTCCACTCCTCTGATAATCCTCATGGCCTCTTCTGGACTTACTCCAGTAGGTCCATGTCCTTCTTATGTTGGGAGCCCCAGAACTGGATGTAGCACTGTAGGTGGGGTCTCACAAGAGCAGAGTAGAGGGGAAAACTCACTTCCTGCTAGCCATGTTGCTCTTGATGCAGCCCAGGATATGGTTATTGGCTTTCAGGGCCATGAGTGTGCATTGCCAAATTGTGTTGAGCTTCTCATCCACCAGTATGCCCAAGTCCTTCTCCTCAGGACTATTCTTGATCCATTCTCCACCCAGCCTGTATTTGGGCCTGGAGTTGCCCTGACCCATGTGCAGGACCTTGCACTTGGCCTTGTTGAACTTTATAAGGTTTGAACGGGCCCACCTCTGAAGCCTGTCAAGGTCCCTCTGGATGTCCATAATCTGGATGATTATCATATTTATTACATCCATATGGATGTGACAGAGTCCATCCTGTCATTTTACTCCCATGAAAGACACATTTCCTGCGCAGGTCCATTGACCTTGCTTCTTTTAATGGCCAAGCCACCTTTCAGAAGAATCAAAATTGTTATTTTGCCCTTCTCAAGCCCTTCTCTTTTCTTGTCCTAGATTATGAAATGCCTAAACTTCAACTAAACTGACAGCCTTCTTGCATGGCCCCTTCTTAGCAGCTGTCTTCCTCCTCAGTTCATATGCACAGGCATCCATCATAAAGGTGAGCTCACAACCCCACTTCCTCAGCCCTTCCCCTGATCATGCAGCAAGAACCAGAGTGGGTCAAGCAGCATGGTCTTGGGGCTCCCTTTGCCGCTGGCCATGGTGGGAAAGGACTGACTCCATGGACTGCCCCTCACAGATGACATGCTGTCCTGTGCGGACAAGGAGGAAGAGATATTTTCTTCCAAATTTCAGAGATAGGAAGATGCTCTCTCTGCAGCTGGTGTATCCAAATCTGGGCAATTCACTGTTGCCAAGCTATTAGAATATGACACTGGTTCATTTTGGACCACTTTTTTCACACGGCCCATATACACAGGGCATTACCCAGACTTTTGGACACTTTGCTGTCACCAATGTCACTGTAGATGACTTACATCACCACTCATTCTCTCGGGTATTGGATGCCTTCCTAAGTGATAGTCTACATTCCTTAGTAATTCACAAGATCTTCCTTGAACAGACATCTTGCCCTAATACATGAAAGGACACGCCTCCAGAGACTGCAGTTCATTGCTTCTTTTCCAACTCTGCTGTGAACTCCCTGGTCCCTAGCAAGGGATGCCAGCTGCTGGGCTTCCTTACCTTACAATTCCTAACTATTGGCCCCACTGTCCCAGCATCACATTTGTGAGGAGGCAGTAATTCACTCATCTGGCTGGTGCCTGTAATCTTTACAAATCTCAAAGATCTCTCAAGGTCAGGAACCAGGTATTTTCTGTCTTTTGATTGACTTCTCTCACTTTTTCCTCCCATTTCTTTGCTTAAGGACCAGCTTACTGATCAGATCATTCCTCCTCACTCACTTACTAATTGATGATATGGACCTACTCACTTCCTTGTCCCCTATTTCTTTTTCACTGATATAGGTGATGTTTCTGTCTCTATCTCAACCATGGTGTCCTCACATGTGGTTTGGGTCTCTGCCTCAACTATCATGTTCTTAGTGTAGTTTGGATCCCTGGCTCAATCACGGCATTCTTAGAGGTGGTTTGGGTCCCCATCTTAACCATGGTCTTCTCATAGTACTGAACAGTGACCCAAAAGGCACAGATCAAGATTTAATACAGTGCTAAAAGCTGCCACCAAGGGACCGGACACCTCAGGGCATGTTTCACTGTTTCCACACCCAAAAGTCGATTCTCCTTACACTAGCATGACACCAGACTCCACAAACCCCACAGTAAGCCAACAGTGTTAATTAATAGTATGAAACACCTCACACATGTAAGCTTGAACAAGGACCTGGGGAGCCTGCACAACAAAACAACCCACATCAGTCCCAGACGGGAAGAGGGAGGTGCATTCCTTCATCCTCTCCACAAGACAACTTCCCCAGCACAGTAAGGGCCTCAATGTCAGGGCAAAGCACACAGCCTTTGGTTCTATTACCATGTTCCCAAGCTCAGCCAACTACAGAGACAAGCAGTGCAGCAAGAAAACTCCCTCATCTGTACAAAGACCTGTCAGTTAGTAACTATTACAACTATACCATGCTCAGTTCAAAACTACCATTGTCTTGACCCTCACTTTCAGCACCAAAAACACTGGTGTGAATTGACCTTGTCTGGTCACTAGGTACCCACCAAGGCATTCTATCACTTTCCCTCCTCAGTGGGACAGAGAGAAAATAAGATTTAAAAGTTGTGGGTTGAGATAAATGCAGTTTAATGAAAAAAAAAATGCAAAGGTTGTGAAAAAAGCAAAACAAAGCAAAAAGATTTATTCTTTACTTGCCATCAGAAGGCAATGTTCAGCCACTTCCTGCAAAGCAGGACCAAAGTACATGTAGTGGTTGCTTCAGAAGATGAACATCTTAATACTGAGAACGTCCTCCACCTCCTCCTTATTTCTTTAGATTTTATTGCTGAGCACAATATCATATGCTATGGAATATCACGTTGGTCAGTCTGCGTCAGCTGTCCTACCTCTGTTCTCTCCCGACCTCTTGCCTAACCTCAGACTATTGCCGTTTGAGAGTGGAGTTGGAGAGGCAGCATTGCTGCTGTGCAAGCACAGCTCAACAAAAGCCAAAACATTTATGTGCTATCAGAACTGTTGTAGCTGCAACTACAGAGTACAGCACTATGAAGGCTGCTATGGGAAGAGTTAATTCCACCCAAGGCAGACCCAACACAATTGTGTTACTAACCACTAAACAACAATTTCAAAGAGCAACCGGCTAGAATTACCCCTCAGTGACTTTGCTATCCCTGGGCATCTTGGGAAAGCATTTGCAGGGGAAAGGAGGAGACAGAGGCATGGACTGGGTTGCAGATAAACTTTAATGAGTCAAAAGAGTGAAACAAGATTGCTCTGACTGCAGGAAGCAACAGGGAAAGAAAGGATTCTGTGCCCCATGTCTGTGGTGGAGATCACACCAAATG
>NW_010336279.1:26927-43747 GCF_000700745.2 Antrostomus carolinensis | reverse complement strand
ATATTTATTTATTATTTTCTTTTTCCTCCCTGTTTTCAAAATGCCTGAGGTTTTTTACTAATCAAACCCTATAGAAAAGACAGACATGGAAAATCAGTCCTTTTAAAGCAAGGGGTCTAAATAACAATTTGGTATAAAAATGCAATTTAATTACAATTTATGTTCCTGCATTCAAGAAAAAAAAGGTTTAGGAAAATCTAGGTTATGTGCTCAGGTACTGGTGTCTGTTTTCAGAACATTTCCTATATTGCAACAATTTCATTTCAAAATCACGATTTTTACATTCTGGTGCTGAATTTACTGATTTAAATCTCAGGGAATAATTATCATTGATTCTAGTGGTCTTTGGACTGGCATCTAATTCAGATCCAGACGATAATGGTTGAAATGCAAAACTGGATGGGAGTAGTGCCAGTGTGGAAATAATAATTGCTTTACCATGGAGAACTTTCCACCCCCACTGAGATTTTTAAGTTCATATCTCTTCTGATTTACAGAGAAGGAAATAAGCAGAGACTATAACTGAATTACCCAAGTGACTGGACAGTAAATAATTTGCAGAGTTGGGGTGGAAATCTGACTTCTCCATGTCTAGAAGGCTACATTTCTTGCTGATGATGAAAAGTTTGTAGGTGAAGAGGTGTTTACACACAGTTAACATCTTTCTATTAAACTTAGGGGAAAAAAAATGTCTAGGAAATATATATATATATTTAAATATAAGTGTGTGATGCTTTTGGAGAGTCATTTCTGAATTAGAGAAGTTCATGATCAGTGAGCAAGGAATTTAAGGGCTGGGTAAATACTTTGAGTTTACAGTAATTCTGAGTGGTTATTCTGTAATTGTTAGAAATATATGTTGAATCACCCATTTCATTTTATTCCTTATTATATATTTCTCTAATACTTCTGAGGTGCCAGTTTGTGAAGAGTCCCTATCTTGAGGAGCTCTTATTAAAAATGAAAAGGCTGTTGCAGGAATACGAGAGCAGGAAAGTATTATAAATTCATTGTGGATGACTTAAGGAAGGACATTTTGGAATGAAGTTACAGCACTTAACTTTATTCATTTAGTTGAGGTACCCACATTAGGGCTCAAACCTTTGTAGTTCCAGATCATCTACTGTGGTAATTATTCTCTTTCTTTTGACTGAGAGGGAGTCTCAGTAAATGTAGGTCTAACTAACATATTTGAGTTTGATTCCTGAAGCTGAGGTGTGATTCACTCTTCACTCCAATCAGGACTAATAAGAGGCATGGAAGAGTGCCTGGAGGATATCAGGTTAGCAGCTGGCAGAAGGCATCCTCATCCGATAAAGAGAAAAGCAGAGGGGATCCAAAATTAAGTGAGACACTGGCAGGTGAGTGTGGAGAGGCAGTGAATACAGACCTTAGAAAACAACAAGAAGGAATTTTGCCCAGGTGTTCTGAGGAAAGTTTTTAAGGAAGAAGTCAGGATGGTCAAAACATCAAGGATGGGATCTGAGCATCTTTTTGCCTCTGGGAATCAGAGAATTTTCTGAGAAGCAGAGAAGAGGTTGCAGTAGACAAGCCAAAAAAGAAAAAAGTTTTATTTATCCAGCCTCTCCTGATAGATCAAGTATTCAAACCCTTTTGTCATTCTTGTTGCTCTACCAGGACCGTTACCTGTTTCTATCTCCAATTTGTAAAACACAGTGTCCAAAATTAACTATAGCACTTCACCTTGCCAGCACTGAGTTAGCTTAAAAGGTCTGCTCTGCCTTACTGATAAGACATCAAAACATTCCAAAATGAGATTTATTTTTCTCGTACAACATTATATAATGTGTTTGTATGGAGTTTGAGGTCCCCTTTCAGCACCAGAATTTTGTCTAATACCCTGCTGACCAGCCAAACATTTTTGTATTTGTGCATTTAACTTCTTCATTCCTGATGTAGCATACTGCATGATTGTCCATCAAAACTATTCCTCCTAATTTCACATATCTCTCCACTTTTTTCAACATCATTTTAGATCCCATCTTTGTTCTCCAAAGTGCTTATACATTTACTCAAGCCTGCTGCCATTCACAAGTATTTACATATACTTTCTACAAGTCAGTGCTTGTATTTGGATTAGAACCAGGCCTAAGAAACGTCACTGAGATACCTAATTTAAGACCCTCTTCTAGTTTGATGTTAAGAAGCCACTGGCAATTACCCTTCAAAAGTTATTTCCCAGTCAGTCCTATCTTACTACAATTAGACCTTCCTAATCTTACTGTTAAAAAACTTGCTATAGCATCACATAGAATCTTCTTTTACCATCTTTCTCAACGAGCTTTTTATTAAGAAGTCAGAAATTAAATTATGTTATTTGGAAATATTTCCTGTATTACATTTACATTTTATTTATCTAATAAGGTGATTATCTTCTGAATATTTGCAAATGGTTGCTTAATAATTTCTTCTAACATCTGCCCACAAGTTGAACTTCAGCCTACCAGTTTGTAATTTCTCAGCCATCAACTCTGTTTTTCATAGACAGGTTCTATATTTGTCCCTCTTCAGTTTTCTGGTACTTCTGAATCCTCCATAAACTCTTGAAGATAATCACTAATGACTCAGTTTTCTTCAGCTTGTTTCCTGCAAAATCTTCAAGATCCAACTGACTCAAAAGTCTCTGCCACCACAAAATACTTTAAAACCATTCTTCCTGTGACACAGCTCCAGTCTAGTCTCCTGTGTTAAGATTAACTCCATCAGCATCTAGTCACAGGTTATCTTCTTTGCCAAGACAAGTGAAACATCCTTGGGGTACTTCAGCCCTCTCTGCATCTTTATTAATTGTAATTTCTCAATATTTTACTTCTGATTTATAAAATCATTCTTTTCCTTCTGATAATAAAGCTGGAGTACAGGAGTCACTGCCTCTCCACTTTCCCTTTGGAATACAGTGGCCTTCACTGGGGCTCCTGGGTAGTGCTTATTCCATAACTGATTGCAATAAGCAATGCAGTGGCAAAGTGGCATGATCCATAGTGTTGTTCTGCTGCAATTGCTCTTTGATCATACTGCAAACCATGTCAATGAAATAATCCAGGTGGTTTTAAACAAAGGAAGAAAATAAAACAGAAAAAAAAGAATACTTTCCCTCACTGCCCTTGGATAATTTCAGAGGTTCTTTCAGAGCATGTGTGTAGGCAGTAGCAGGGTGAAGCTACACCTTGAGATGACTCAAGGTGACATGACCCTGTTACCATGTCTAAAAGGGAGAGGACACATTACCCTTTTTCCCTAATCTCATGCTTCATGTTGCTTTGCACTGGCTCTGGTGTTTGCCAAGCACTGTAGTGAGCCAGTTCAGCTGAGTATCCTAGCAGAGAAATAATTCAAAAAGCAAGAAAGGAGTTGCAATTCTTCAGCACTAGTGAGATCAGATCGCTCCAGGAAGAGTCAGTCCAGCACTAGAACTGGCACACAAGAGCACATTGGTTGGATAAGGAGGGATGGACCAGGACTAAGGAGCAAGACATCTCTCCCTTGAGTGATATGTTTTTATATCACCTCAACTGTTCAGTGAGGCTACACCTTGAATACTGTGTCCAGTATTGGGCCCCTCACTACAAAAAGGACATTGAGGCACTGGAGCATGTCCAGAGAAGGGCAGCGGAGCTGGTGAAGAGGCTGGAGAACAAGCCTTATGAGGAGTGGCTGAGGAAACTGGGGTTGTTTAGCCTGGAGAAAAGGAGGCTGAGGAGAGACCTTATTACTCTCTACAACTACCTGAAAGGAGAGTGTAGCAGGGCAGCTGTGTGTGTTTTCTCCCAGGTAACTAGTGACAGAACAAGAGGCACTGGCCTCAAGTTACGTCAAGGGAGGTACAGATTGGATGTCAGGAAAAATTTCTTCACTGAAAGGGTTCTCAGGTACTGGAACAGGCTGTCTAGGGAGGTGTTTGAGTCACCATCCCTGGAGGGGTTTAGAAGAGAGGTAGATGAAGTGCTCAGAGATATGGTTTAGTAGTGTACAGGTATGGTTGGATTCGATGATCTCAAAGGTCTTTTCCAACCAAATGATTTTATGATTCAACCAAGTCACACAGCTTCACCTTGAAGGGACAGTGAACTCCAGTGCATTGGCAGAGATGGACCACTGGGAACCTCTTACAGCGGCTCTGCAGCCAGATAAAGCCCATCTTCTGACTGTCACTCCAGTGAGTGTCCTCTTTCAGATTTTACTAGTCCTTGGATCAGTCCTGGGGAATGCAGCAATCAGAATTTGCCTTAACCTTCTGCAATCTTCATTTCCACATAATGCTCCAGCTGTATTTTTCCATTGTACATAATGTCTGGAAGGAGTAATAATAATGATAGAAAGGGCTCTGCAAAGCATCTGAGGAGGAAGCTCATTCACTTCTCTGCATGCTCGTCCCCCAGCCTCTTTTATTTTTTTTAAATATTAAGGATTACATTCAGTGCTAAGAAGCAAGTGACTGATTTTCGGAAGTGCTGAGCTTCCATTGTCTTCAGTGGGCGTCGTGGCTGCTCAGCATTTCTGAAAACCAGACTCATAATGATCAGCACATTGAAAAAATATTTAATAGCTAAATCTTTCCTGTCTCCTCCTTTCCATCCTCAAGCCAACAGAAAGCTTCTCCTTACCCCACATCCTGTGCCCTGTAGAAGGACCACTTTTGTCCCTCTATCCCACCACTCTCCTATCCCCTTCACCTAACGTTTTACAGGTCACACTCTTCACCTGGAGCACATTTGGTGGGAGTAATCTGATTAACTGTGGATATCTGCAATGTGGGTGTCTGCATCTGGGCAAGTTGCCCTAGACTCTGTTCATAGTCAATGGAGAATTAGTCAGCAGAGTCAATGGAGCTTAGGGTGTGATTTCACATCCTAAAATAGGCCACATTTGGTCAGATGACTCACACTCTGAACTCCATTGACTATATTTACTATACCTCCAGTGTCTTCAATGGGAGACCAGACAAGAAAATCAGGTGGGATGCCTGCATCAGATCCTTGAAGTGAGATGAAATTAATCCCACCCCTCCTGTGAGCTAATACATCAACTCTTTCTTTAAAAACCCTTTCTGTCTTGGTGCCTACAGGGAATGAAGAGACTAATAAAGGATAATGAAGTGAAAAGATAAAGGCAGGGCATAGCAGAAAGTCAGACCAAACCTCAGGTTGGATAAATTGGAGCAGTTTTATTGAATCCAATGGATTAAATAAATAATAAAAAAAATAACCCAGTGGATTCTATTAAAAAAAAAAAAAAAAAAAAAAAAGGGGGGAGGGGAAAAATCTAAATATGTCCATGAATTGTCAGGGTGTATTCTAGCTGTTAGCTTTCCCTCTGAATTTATAGTTCATCGTACTGTGGCCTCCTTGTGGCCAAGAAGGCAAATGGTCTCCTGGGGTGCATTAAGAAGAGTATGACCAGCATGTAGAGAGAGGTTCTCCTCCTGCTCTACTCAGCCCTGGTGTGGCTGCATCTGGAGTACTGTGTCCAGTTCTGAGCCCCTCGGTTCAAGAGAGACAGGGAACTTCTGGAGAGAGTCCAGTGGAGGGTTACAAAGATGATTAAGGGGCTGGAACATCTTTCTTACAAGGAAAGACTGAGAGAGCTGGGACTGTTTAGCCTGGAGAAGATTGAGAGGGGACCTTATCAATGTCTATCAATATCTAAAGGGTGGGTATCGTGAGGATGGGGCCAGACTCTATTCAGTGGTGGCCAGTGATAGGACAAGGGGCAACAGGCACAAGCTGGAACACAGGAAGTTCCACTTAAACATGAGGAAAAACTTCTTCACTGTGAGGGTGTTGGAGCCCTGGGACAGGCTGCCCAGAGAGGTTGTGGAGTCTCCATCTCTGGAGATGTTCAAAACCCACCTGGACGCTTTCCTGTGCAACCTGCTCTGGGTGAACCTGCTTTGGCAGGGGAGTTGGACTAGATGATCTCCAGAGGTCCTTTTCAACCCCCACCATTCTGTGATATTTTCCTTGCAGCTTCACTATTACTGTCTAGATTGGGAGACTTTTCCCAGCGGTAAGCAATTCCTCCTCCTGACCCTTGCTGTGTGCTGTGTAATGCTCTAGCACCTCAATGTTTTATGTGTGTCAGGACTAGTGGAGAACTCCTGGGATCTCTGTAGGATTGCAGGTAGAGTGCAATCTTTAGCAATAGGAGATTACATGTCAAATTTCCTCCACTTCCTTTGCAATACAAACTCACTTCTATCCTCAGTTGTGTGCCCCACTGTGCTGGGTCACACAGGATTTTAAATCTTGATTACTTCTGATTTTTTTGATCATTTAGGATTTGGTCAGTTCCCTGCTGGTTAACTCTCAAACTTCTGTTTGCAGAAATTAGTAATCACTTTACAATCTGAATATTTACTCCAAACACAGTCAATTTACCTGGTGCACCCTGGAAACTCCAAATACAGACAAAAATCCGTTAGTGCAGCTTAGCCAAGTAAGTAGCAGCATGGCAGGAAGAGCATAGTTATGAAAGATATGTAAGAATCCGTGTGGAACACTGCAAAATAGAAGGTAATAATAATAAATTGAATTTAATTAGTTCTCCTCTGGTCTTCATTACTGCTATTGCCATCTTTTGCTTTTCCAGTTCATCAAGCATAAGCACAGATGCTATTACTACTTTTTACATATTTAAAAGACCAAGCCCACCCCCTCCTCAATGTTAGACATTTCCTCTTAACTCCCTCATTCATTACACCATCCAGTTTAAAATTACCCTTCTGTGTTATAAAACCCAACATAAAGGGAGACCAGCCTCAGCTACAATTTTCCTGTCTCTCTTTCATTACTAGCGGGCATTTCCTGGAGTATTTCTGCTACAAGTGAGTCTTCCCTACAGCTCTGACTTTATCCCTGTGCCCCATTTGTTCTGAATCATTTCAAATATCAGCTGAAAACAGCTCATCTCTCCCTAGCTTCTGCCTGTTAATTTCTCCTTTGCTCTGTTATTATTTAGCTATAACCATATTATTTAACTCTAGACCATTTCATAGGTGCAATTGGCATGAAAGGTTCTGAGTATAATAAAGTATTGAGTAGAGAGATAATTTGTCATGTAGTACAACAGCTAATGAGCATTTTAGATCTGGTTGGTCTGAATCATTAAAAACAGACTGTGTTACCAAACCTCTCTTTTTTATGAAGATTGAACAACATGCTAGTTTACTCCACTGGAGAAAATACTAAAAAACCAAACTGTCTCATTCTCTTTCTTTCTCGTGTCTGTGCATGTAGATATGCGAGTGTATCGCACCTGCTGACACACACAAATCATTGAACAATATAAAAAGCTTCCATAATGAAGCCCTGAGATCTGTCGCTAGTGAAGGTTGTAGTGTCACTCAGGGACTCGTTGACAAGCTTTAAGGCAAGAGATGGATTCTCGAGAATGAAAAAGCTAACATCTATCAGCCATAATTGAGCAAATTAATAGCTTTGTGAAGTCTCTTCTTTGGTTAGCATCCCATGAAATGACAATAAATGTGGCAGAGTTTCACTTACAGCCTCTGCTAGCATTTCTTTTTTTTTTTTTTCTTTCTGCTGTTGTCTTCTATACAATGTGGAACAACAATGGAACAAAGGGGTGTTCTCTACAAAATCAGCAGCAATTTTAGTATTGAAACAAAAACATAAAAGGTGAGGACTGAAGAATGTTCACCTTTCCCCCAGTACTGACTTTGAAGAAAGATTTGCATTTAGACACCATTTGTGCCCCAGCCATTGTCCCAGTCACAAAAGGAATCAGTAGGGACCCAGCAATGAGATCTAGAAGCCCTGACTTCTACTCCTCCATTTTTGAGGAGACACTTTATAGCCCTTTTCTTTCCACTTCTCCACTATTTCTGGACATCAATGACTATACTGCTGCACTTGCTGCAGAAACACTGGCAAGTTTTCCTTGAAACAGGGACTTTGTGCTTGCTACCAGAGGAATAAAATCTTGGGAAGAAAGTGTAATACCCTCCACTGGAAGAACTAGCAAGAGGGTGCTCTCCACTTCCATTACCAAATGAAGAGAAAAGCCTGTTTAGGCCACCATAATTATAGGCAGTTCTCCAGATTTCAGACAACTCAGTACTCTTGCTTTGGTTATGCTCTGGAGTACAAATATAGAATCACAGAATCATAGAATATTGTGGGTTGGAAGGGACCCACAAGGATCATGAGTCCAACTCCTGTCTCTGCACAGGACAATCCCAAGATTCAGACCATGTGTCTAAGGCCACATGTTGTCCAAACGCTTCTTGAATATTGTCAGGCTTGGTGCCATGACCACCTCCCTGGGGAGCCCGTTCCAGTGCTCCACCACCCTCTGCCTCAAGAACCTTTTCCTCATGTCCAAACTAAACTTGCCCTGGCACATCTTCCTACCATTTCCTCTGGTCGTACCATTGGTCACCAGAGAGAAGAGATCAGTGACTGCCAGAGAGAAAAGATCAGCAATATGATGGTAAATTGGTTCAAGATACAGAGAGCATGAAGGTGCTGCTGCACACAGGATCAGGTTGTTGCTATTTAGAGCAAAGCAGTACACAACAGTACTCATCAATCTGAGTGTTATGTGTAAACAGAGATGAGAAAGTGGTTAGGATTTTTTTTTTTTTTCCAAAAGGATGGCAGTATTCCAGTATTCAAATAATTACATCATTTACAAATTAAAATGAGGTTGTGTTACTTGTTTTTGCTCTTCTAGTCTCTGAAATTTCCCAGGTCTTACAGATATATTAAAAATAAACCTCTCAGTCCTCTTCTGAGAACATGCCTTTTTGTGGAACTCGCCTGGATTGTTTCTAAGGACTTCCTTCTGAGGGAAAAGACAGGAAGAGAAATCATGATTTCTTACTGTTTTCCTAACTGAACCAAATATTTCTCATATGTTTGTCATGTCAGTGGGTTTGATCTGTGCACACTGTCTAGTTTGTTAAATGTACTTAGTTTCTAGTTGTAAGAACAGATTAAACATTCACAACCAGGGCTTCAGGGACTTGCAGTCCTTGTGCATGGTGGGCTTTCTTTGCAATGGAAAGCCTCCTAGTTCTTCTGGGGTTAGAAGATGGTTCGTTCTCTAATTTTTTGTAGAAGCTTTAATTATTGTTTTGTTTTCTCCACCTCAGATTTATTATTTATGGAGGTATTTAGTTATAGATTCTCTGGAGGAGAAAAAACGGTTGAAAATAAGCCAGTTTAAAAAATAAAATAATGCTTGTGTCCCTGAAGTTTGTGTGCTAGCAAGGGGAGGAGAGCTGGTTGATACTTAGTCCATATAGTCATTATTATTTATTCATTATTTAGGAACATAAACGCATCAGCTTCTATCTTCACACCCATCAGTTTGTTCCTTCCCACACCACTTCCCACCCTGGCTGTTCCAAAAATTCACAACTCTTATGTTGACAGTCTTCTTCTCATTTCTAGTCTGTACTTCTTTATGGCCAGCTTACAAGCATTTGTCCTTGTGATAACTTTTTTCAGTTAGCTTAACTAGCTTGTCTCCCTCCCTGCTATTTACTCCCCTGCTTTATTTATATAGATTAGTCATACCCTTTCTCAGCCTTCATTCTGGTGCTCTAAACCAGCCACAGGTAGTGTACACACATACACAAAATTAAATATGCCATCTTCAAAACATCTCTCATGGGGTTTGAACTTGTTTTTCATAGAATCGTTTAGGTTGAAAAAGATCCTTAAAGTCACTGAGTCCAACCATAAACCTAAATGCAAACCATGTCCCTAAGCAGCACATCTACTTGTCCAGGAATGGTGACTCAACCACTTTCCTGGGCAGCCTGTTCCAATGCTTGACAACTCTTTAATTGAATATTTATTTGCTGATATCCAATATAAACCTCCTCTGGTGGAAGTTGAGGATGATTCCTCTTGTCCTGTCACTTGTTACTTGGGAAAAAGAGACCGACAGCCACCTCACAACAACCTCCTTTCAAGTAGTTGTAGACAACGAGATCTCCCCTCAGCCTCCTTTTCTCCAGACTAAACAACCCCAGTTCCCTCAGCCGCTCTACATAAGACTCGTGCTTCAGACCCTTCACCAGCTTTGTTGCACTTCTCTGGACACTCTCCTCAATACCTTTCTTGTAGTGAGGGGCCCAAAACTGAACACAGTATTTAAAGTGTGGAATTTTTGGTGGAACAAACACCATAGTCAAAATCTCCCAAGCTGTAGACCGTCTTTAAGATTCATAGTTCTGCTTTGTGACAATGATATTGCTCCTTTCAGGCCTTCAGAAGCAGTAACAACTTTTAAAGAGTTAATTGGAATACATTCTCCTAACACTAGTGCAAACTGGTCCAGTTCCTCTGTGGAAAATATAATTAATCTGCAGAAAAATGAACAAGCTACAGGATCGTTTTCATGAGGTTAAATCCTAGAGTAGGATGTCATATATCATACAGTACCTGTCTCCTTCCTCCTTTCTTATGAGATATGTTAGGACAATTTAGGACCCGTCAGGCAATAAAAGAGTAATAGAATCATTCTGTTTGGAAAAGATGTTTAAGACCATAGAATCCAACCACAAATGTGGAAAGAGATGGTGTAGAAGCTTATCTGTTGTAATCCTCCTACATTGTCCTGTTCTCCATTGTCACAACATTGGCTCATGTGTTAGGGAATTGCATTAGGAAAGCGACAAGTGTAATTGCTAAATTGTCTGGTCCAGGGCAATGTGATATTGGCTCTACTTGACATCCTCATTTCATGCATTCTCATCTGCTAAGGACTGCTCAGTAGCAGGTGAAGTCATCCCATCTAAAGGAGGGCTGGTGCTTATTCTTCCATGAGTCTCAAATTTATGCACCCATGATTCAAAGACAAGGTGGTATTCACATTTCATTCAGTCCAGCAGCCTCAAGGAAGGTGATATTCTGGACTAGTCTGGCCTTCTAATCAGACTAACATTGCACTTATGTACTATCTGTAAACTAGGGCTAAGCTTCAGGCAATCCTTTGCTCTCAAATCTGAGAAATTTCCTCTGTTCCTTCAGCTTCCCTGTCAGCATTCTTTTGGCAAAGTTAGAGTGCATGAAGAAGAAAAAGATCTGCCAATTATATCCTCGCTGTCTGCTGCTCAGGGGGCAAGCAGATGTTTTAGGCATTATGATTCAGAAACCTGCTTGCACTTATTTTTTTTTACCAGCTTCTTAATTCTCTGTATTGATCTGTCAGTTTAAGGAAAAACAAAAAGATCTGAATGAGGATTACGGTCCAATGCAAAATGTGTTTGGGCAGTACTTTAGCATAAAAGCTTCCTCCCACCAAAGGGACAGAAAGCTTACTAACAGACCCAGTTTTGTCCTCATGAAGAAAAATCAGTCACTATTTGATGGCAAAAACATTGGTAGCTAAATCACAGAATCACAGAATGTTAGGGATTGGAAGGGACCTTGAAAGATCATCCAGTCCAATCCCCCTACCGGAGCAGGAACACCTAAATGAGATCATACAGGAAGGTGTCCAGGTGGGTCTTAAATGTCTCCAGAGAAGGAGACTCCACAACTTCCCTGGGCAGCCTGTTCCAGGGCTCTGTTACCCTCACCATAAAGAAGTTTCTTCTCAAGTTTAAGCAAAACCTCCTGTGTTCCAGCTCACACCCATTGCTCCTTGTACTGTCGTTGGGCATCACTGAGAAGAGCCTGGCTCCATCTTCCTGACATTCACCCTTAACATATTTATAAACATTAATGAGGTCAAAAGGAGTCTGTAGTCCAAAACTAGATTATATTTAGACGTATCTTATTCTTGAATCAGAATAAAAATTAAAATCCAGTTGCATTTAATTTAAGCTTTTTATTTTTTTTTTTTTGCTTTTGGCCTCCAAAAATAATATACTGAATCCATAATGTTCTTAGTATTGAAATAAGGTGATATCCAGGAATCTACTAGGAGCTTCTGAGTCAATATGACCTTTCTTTGATATCAGAGCCTCCAAAAAAGCTTTTATATGTCCCTTTTTCTGATCTGCTTTAGGAAGCATCCCCCAGAGCAGATGAGTTCAAATGATTACCTTGAAGCTCACCAGCAGGAAGGGATGAATTGCTTCTGGTCTGGGAGTGAACCCAGCAGTAGGGACAATGGGAGGACTGAAACATGGAGATGAACCCTAAAATGATGGTTAATGCACTTACAGTGAGATGCTGACACTGCTGAAATAACACAACAGAGCCATATTTTGACACACCTCTATTTGTCCTTTCAGTAGCATATTTCCTACGTCAAGCTAGAGGCAGTCATCTGGCATGAGAGCTGTATAAATGGCAGAGAAATTCCCCATCAGCTATTTTTGGGAAAAATCAATTCTTTCTATATTCGAGAAGCTCTGAGCTTGCTAAGCTCCCTACCTTTACACTGCAAATTGCTCTAAATATTTTTTCCCTTATCATCAGTACAGCACAGGGAAGCAAATCCCGTTTGAGGCTGAGCTGGTATATTTGCAGACCAGTTTAAACCATCTGTTCTACTTGTTTATTTTTACCTATATGTGCAAAACCTTGCCTCTCTTGAAAGCCATGGAAGTCCTGCTTTGATGTTTTGGAGAACAGTCCAGAAAGGTCCAAAACCAACCAATTGGTGAACACTTATATCATCTGCTGTATTCACGGGGAGGGAGGGATGTTGACACTCCTGCCAGATGCTCTGTTGCTGGTCACCTAAAAACAGGCAGCCGTGAAGTAGACTGCCTTAAAGTGAACATGGGTAAGGAGCAAGAGGTTTTGGATCCAAACCTGAGTAAGTTAGGAGGAATGAGGGCAAAGAGTGACCCAAAGATTCTTTGTAATTGGTGGATATGATTTTAACATCTGCTTTGTTCAAACTGGGCCAAATTTCCTCCAGCAAGGGTGCATCTCCTGGGGAATGGTTGTGGGAGAGTAAAACACCAGTAATTGTTCTTGCTGAGTCCATCAAGCAGGCCTTGTATGAACTGCTTGGCATTGTACAAGGCACAAAACAGCTTGCCTTGAAACTGCTATTGTAATTTTCATCAAAACTCTGCTTCTGACTCAACACACTGTACTGAACACAATTTATGACAATATTTCTCCCTCAATAGCTTTTTGTAGAGTGTGTACAACCTATTCTGCAGACTGCTGGTTTTCTTACTTAGCATCTATTTTATGGTCTGCATTTTAAATTCCTTTAAGTGCAGGCAGTTGAGGAACAAGTTTCTGAGAGAGAGAGAGAGATCACTACTCAATCCCAATTCCCTCATGCAGTGTCTGTGTACTCTTTATAGGCCAGTACCTTCTCCCCCAGAGACTGCGGCATTTCAGGAGAAGAAAGAACAATCCCAGTCTATGTAAATCACTTAAAATTTATAATGTTCTGTGAGATTCTTCCATATAGAAGATGGAGTGTTGATATTGATATGACAGTAACTTTTAGCTGAGATCACAGACCTCTCATACTAGGCATTACCCAAATCCATGGGGAGAATTTGTTCCTGCTTCAGAAAGCTTGCATTGTAAATAGCTATATGAGATAAAGGATGAGGAATAAACAAAGGCAACTCCAGAAGATATATCTACACTGTCAAATAACTCCCACATCTTGGTCCCCTAATCATTCACATTGCATAAATATTAATTCTCAGCCTTTTTTTTTTTCTTTTTTTTTTTTTTTTTTGAGTGAACCAACTAGTCCACTCCTTTTGCAGTGAGCCAACTAGTCCACTCCAAAATGAAACCTCTATGTTTGAGGAATGAATCACTTCTGTCTAAATGGAAACACAGGTTTACCTCCTTGCACCATCCAGCGCCCTCCAGCACTCTCCAGATTTGCACTGTCCGCCTCCAACATCAAGGCATATAATTAATGCTCATATAATCATGACATAAAACCTCACTCTGGTGGGCAGCAGCAAAGTTTTCATGTGTTTCAGGCTGTTTTGTTGTGAAAACAAAAACCCATAAGAAACTTCATAATTATTATCAAAAGAGGCACCTTGGTAAATCCAGAGCCACACACTATGACCCATGGACCCTGCTGATCCATTTCAGAGTAGTCACTCCAGGACTGGGTAGATCAAGCTATTCTGTACCATGTAGTCAAAATCCCAGAGTAGACTTTTTTTTTTTTTTTTAGCAGTGTAAACAAAACCATCATATAGTCCTGTGGCAGAAAAGTTTACTAAACTCCCAGTGTCCTTCTCACATCTCCAGCTTTCTGGACACTGAGCCCAGTTTGGGGAAAGAGGGATGAAGGGAAGATGTAACTCTAATATCTTCCCAAGGGGTGATCACAACATGAAAAGTCTGAACTGCCACTAATGAGCAGGATTAGCTCTACAGGAGAAAGCCAGCCACACTGATGATGTCTGACAATGTAATGTACAGTAGAAGTCATAGAATCACAAAATCATAGAATGGTAGAGGTTGGAAGGGACCTTTAAGATCATCTAATTCTAACCCCCGTGCCATGAGCAGGGACACCTTCCACTAGACCAGGTTGCTCAAAACCTCATCCAACCTGGCATTAAACACTTCCAGGGAGGGGACAGCCACAGCTTCTCTGGCAACCTGTTCCAATCTCTCACCAGCCTCACCGTGAAGAATTTCTTCCTGATATCTCATCTAAATCTACTCTCATCCAGTTTATAAACATTGCCCCTTGTTCTATCACTACCTGCCCTTGTCATAAGTCCACCCCCCCAGCCTTCCTGTACCCCCTTCAGGTATTGGAAGGCTACTCTAAGGTCTCCCCAGACCCTTCTCTTCTCCAGGTTGAACAGCCCCAACTCTCTCAGCCTGTCCTCATAGGAGAAACGCTCCAACCCTCATCCTTGTGGCCCTCCTTTGAACAAACTCCAGTAGGTCCATGTTCCCCTCATGCTGGAGGCCCCAGAGCTGGATACACTACTCCAGGTGGGGTCTCACGAGACTGGAGTAGAGGGGCAGAATCCCCTTCCTTGGGGACCTACTGGCCACACTTCTCCTGATGCAGCACAGGATATAGTTTGCCTTCTGGGATGCAAGCGTGAATTGCCAGCTCACATTGAGCTTCTTATCCACCAGTATCCCCAAATCCTTCTCCTCAAGGTTGCTCTTGATCTATTATCTGCCCAGCCTGTGTTTGTGCTTGGTATTGCCCCGACCCAGACCTTGCACTTGGCCTTGTTGAACTTCATGAGGTTGGCATGGGCTCACCTCTCAAGGTTGTCAAGGTCCCTCGGGATGGCATCCCTTCCCTCCAGTGTGTCAACTGATTCAAATATGTCAAAGCACATCTTCAAGTATATGAAATGTTCTATCTTGTGCATAACAGATTACTTTCAGAGCTTAAAAACTTTATTTGGATTATGACATTAGCTCAGGTTCAAGTTCATAAGTCAATAGGTGACTCGTGCAGGTGAGGTCATACAACAGAAAAAAGCAGAAAAATAATCCTTACTCTGAAGTATCTGCCATGTCCTCAGCATGGTCCATACAAGCAGAGCATCTTGATTAACAGAGGTGACAGGAGCAGTGCAAGCATGAAAATACGGGATTAAAAAGAGTCACAAAGTTTTGGTTATGCTTTTCCACATCACGTATATACTCCCAGCCTCAAGGCTTTATTATTCTGTGTTCATTAAGGGTGAGGAATTCACTTTTGATCAAATGGTCTTCTGAAAATCCTCGGAATCACTTAAATACCCCCAAACTCCTCTGTGATGCATTGACTTTTCCTAGCCCTCTATATCCAGCAGCTTGCTGTAGATCTTGGCTGAAAACATTAAAGGCTTTAGGGGATGTTTTGTGATGTAGTGATCTGTACTATGTGAGTTCTTTCCTTAAACTCTTAAAATACTGTAACAGGCTGCACTAGCAAAAGAGAAAACTTAGTTGGTTGGCCTAAGAAGATAGTTTTTTCTGCTACTTGCAAAAGCCTAGAAGGAAATCTGATAGATCACATGGCTAGAAGTCTTCAGGTTAATTGTGTGTCTCATTAAGCTATATCATTATTTGCAATAAAACTTTATTTCAGCCATTGGTGTATGTGAACCATGTAGCCGTGTATGTTAGATAGATGCTTCTCTTCCTTACCATTAATTTCATTTCATTAATTTCATTTGGCTTTTCTTACAAGAAGAATTCACACTTGTAAAACATCTTCCATCTGTCTCACCTGCTTATTTAAGATGCAGAGACAAGAGGTTTTCAAAGCTTTACAAAACAAAAGCATAAGCTGCAATTTAGGAAATCTACTCTGTAGTCTATGACACAAAATACTCATCTCCATTTCTGCCCCCTGTCATCCTCTCACAGTGCTGTGCTGTGCTGTCTTAGCTCTCCCAGCTTCTCTCCCCACTGTCATTCCCCTCTCTTTCTTACTTGCCTGACTTTTCCTTTCCCAATCACAATTCTGTCATGCTCTTTCTTAAAATGAAATAACTTGGTCTTCTCTTCTCTTCTCTTCTCTTCTCTTCTCTTCTCTTCTCTTCTCTTCTTTCTCTCTATTGCTTTGTTCACAAGTACTCCTAGGCTTTTGATAATTTTCTTTGCCTATTCCTGCCTTGTCCTCCCCTTCTACCTATTGTATTTTATTTTATTGCACTTCATTGTGTTTAATTTAATTTTGGAAGCAATACAGCCAAACTTTAATACAATATTCAAGGCGAGGGCATCTCGTTAAATGATATAATGGCATTGTGCTACTTTCAGCATTATTCTCAGTTTCATGCTTTCTGTACAATGTGATTTTCTTTTTTTTTGCAACTGCCATTGTGGATATGGGAGATATATTCATGGAAATGTCCGCATTTGGGCTCTGGATGGAAGAATTTGAGAGTATCAAAGAGGTTACTG
>NW_010336279.1:0-26892 GCF_000700745.2 Antrostomus carolinensis | reverse complement strand
CAGGAAAAGTCTTCACTCTTACTTTCCATGGTAACATCATTAGAATGGCTGTCTAGCTGTATAGAAATCTTAAGTTGAATAGTTTTGTTTTGTTTTTTGCTGTAGAAGGGTTGGAGGTCTAGGGAAAAAAGATCTCTCATCACTACAGAAATAACCTGCATCTGAGTTCAGGTCAGTTCCTGGCACAGGAAGATATTGAATAAGATGCTTTGCCTCACTATGCTTTTATTCTCCATCAACCAAACAACATTTCATAACCTAACTTCTTAATCACTGGGATGGAAGCTGTATTGAGCTTGGAGGAGGTGTTCCTTGAATATTAAACATCTTTCTTAAGGCCCTCTTCCCTCTAGGGTCTTTTCCCATGAGACTCTTCCCAGCAGACTTTGGCTTCCTCACTTCACTGTTCAGTGCCATGGGATTTATATCCTGTGTGGTAAGATGCTGTGGGAGGTACAGTGTAGATGTGATGTGAGCATGTGAACACACAGCTTCAGGGTCAGCAGTGTGAACATAGACATAATATTACCAAGGGGACCTTCTCTATGACTGGCCTCGGGAGTGACTTCTCTGTGAGCAAAGATAAGTTAGTCTCTTCTCCTGGATTAGGGAAGTAAGAGGAAGAAACTGGTTACACAGTCAAGTCTAAATTAATCCTAATGAATTTGTAATAGCCAGTGGGCAAAGGATGTTATTTGGGAAGATCAGCAGGAGCATGTTGAGTTCTGCTGAGCAAGGCAGAAGGAAGCATGGCTTGGGCTTCTTCAAAGAAAACCAAGTTTTTCAGGAAAGTGTAATCTTGTGGTCTAGTGGAAGCTGAGATGAAAACCTGGACATAGTGGGGCAGAAAGGTCTAAAATTAATGCATACATAAACATTGCCTTTTCTTTTTCTTTAGAAACTTGAAGCCTACAGCACTGTATTCAGGCTGACTTTATCAACATGTAATTCAAATTCCTGCCAACTGCACATCTGGCAGGAAGAACAAGTCTCCCCAGAGGAGATTTTCTTTATATTTACTCCTTGAAAGTGACATAGGGAGATACTGTGGCACCATGTCAACACAGGCATTTTCACACAGCTCTTAAAGTCATTTCCCTTGTCAAGCCTGCTCTACACTCTCCCAGTTACCGTGTATTAAACCTTTTCCCACAGCAATGTGTCTTCCAGTTCTAGCATCAGTTTCATCCCAGCTGGTATATGCAATTAAAGCCTAAGCACAACCAATCAATTCTATCTTCACAGAGCTTTCCTGGCTACTTCAAACAGTTTGAGAATAAAGTTTATATTAAAAGATTCCCTTCATCCCTCTTATTGCTCGCTACATATGTTAGGCTAATTTTAATATTATGTTCATGAGATACACCAGTGATACAAAAATATAGTAGACTTGTATTTCCTCAAGACAGTTAGAGCAGTTAAGTTTCTTATTTTCCCATATTAGTGGATTTAAGAATGCTCATATTATGAAAATATCCATCAACAGTGCTCTTATGGGTCCATGAATGGAGAGGAGGTTTTGAATGAAATAATCTTTACATTTCCACATTCTGCTGTAAATCAGTAGAGTTAGAGGAAATAGTCATCCATAGCTATAAATTTAGAGATTTTTTAATTTTTTTTTAACCATGGGAGATGTCACTGTGCAACTACTAGCATCTCCTTCATTCTTTTATTTAATTCACAAAACCCCACTTATTAAGTCTGTAATATCTGCTGGAAAGAATATGTGACTTATTCATCTGACACTGTGACTTGGAATTTTCCTCCTGAGTGCCTCTCTCTTTGTATTCTACTATACCAGTTGTGGGAATTTATATCCTTCTCTATGGGATAAGGCTGGGGTTTAATTGCTGTCTTTCCATGAAGAAGACAGTCAGATTAAGTGGGGGAAAAAATGCATTTCAGCAGCAGCCTAAGTTACACATAATTAGAGGAAAATTCAAGGATGGGTTTACCCGAGAGCTTCCCCTTCCCTGGCATTCCTTGGCCTGTGGTGCCCTCTCATCTGCTCCTGTTATTCCAGTTCTTCCCTATTTTTTATTCCTCCCTACCTTTGCACCACATTTTGTCCCCATTATGTAAAAGCGGAGGTTATCTGATGATATATTTGCCAAGTAACCCTATTTTTAGAGTAGTGTGGGCTATCGGGTACAAGCTAAGTATGTGAAAATGCAGCAAATGGAGTGTATAAGGCCGAATAAAAATGATACAATATCATCCAATTTATCCATTTCCTGACAAAATAGGTAATTGCCGTCTTTAGCTGCCATTGGAAGTTCCTGGTTAAAAAAGGAATTGGAATACTAGAAAGAAAGAGGTTGTTAAACCACAGGATGCTTCACTCACTGATTTCTTATCTTAATCTTCATTTAGCTCTGAAAAACATGCAATTTTTGTAACTTCTTGGAGATCTTGTTTTAATACTCAAATACCTCAGTCTAGACCCTTAATTTTTACAAGATATAAAACTTGTTTTACACTCAACTGCTTACAGATTTAAGCCTCTGAATCCCTCAGCTGGTTTTAGTGCCACTGGGACAATAAGAAGGGCTAATTCAAGATCTATTCTTACATTTATAGCATCATAAAGAATGTTCAGAGTAAAGACTTCATTTGCATACATCATAAAAATAAACAAAATAATTTGCATAAAAGACTATGCATATAGTAGTGCTTTGATGGAATGAGGAATCTTGGGAAATATGTTTGTAAGATGAGAAAGAGAGAGGAAGAGAAGATTGCTTACCAACCATAGGAAGTCTTTCAAGGGGTTGGATGCTCGTGCCTTTATATTGCTAAATACTTTGATTTTTTGCAGTTTGGAGGCAGACATGAGCTATAAAGATCCCTGTGAATCCCTCAAGGGGTGCTACATGATGTGTGGCAGCTTCAGGGATTCTCTGGGTTGAGTGCCCAGTGTTTTTCCAAGTCAAGTCTAGGGTTGTACTAGTCTAACCAAAGCTTGAGAGAAGTCCCAGTGGTTGGTTATGGATATTTAGCACGCATCATTTGTCATCTGTGTCTGCATCCCAGATTTCTCTCTGGTGTGATTCGGTATTGCAGAATACAGTAGCCTGCATTGGAAGTATGCTGATTTATTGTGCAAGGGGAGAATCTAGGTTGTGGTTCCCATTTAAGATTTTTTGCAATTTTACATCAAGAAGATGGAAAATAACCCTGACAGCCTACACTGATGGTGTTCATCTTAGCTATGGTTGCATCACTTTTTTCTGTCATCTGCCTTTTTTTTTTTTTTAAATAATTTTGTGGTTTGATTTTTGATTACCTCTTTTGCAAGTATCATGGTGCTCGCATCACTTTTTTCTGTCATCTGCCTTTTTTTTAAAAAAAATAATTTTGTGGTTTGATTTTTGTTTTGATTACGTCTGTTGCAAGTATCATGGTGCTCAAATTGAATCAAATTCAAAGCCAGAGGAGCACAAATTTGATAGGTACTAACAAGAACCAACTTCTGACAGCTTTTAAAAGTCATTGACCACTTTCCTGCTTTGGGATTTTGAATATACCATTCCAGATCTTCCCAGTTCCCTGATTTTTTTCAGATAGGGATTAGGTTTCCATTTTACAGGGGAGAGATTCAGTTCTCTCCCTTGTAAAATATGGATTATCAGAGACTATGTTGCACTCAGATGCAGCGCAAAAGGTGCTGTGTTAATAATATGGAAATACAGGTCTTGAGAGTTAAGCGAAGCAGCCTAAAGAGTTGTGTGACAGGTTGTGGCTGTCCTGTGGTGTCCTCTCATCCAGCTAATGAGTGTAAAACAAAATTGCTATTGGGATGGAAAAGCCTCAGGAAATGTTTGAGTCCTATGCTTGAGTAGTTAGGTCTAAAATTAGGGTGATTAGCTGGTACTGCGGGGAAAATCACTCAATACACATCAGATTTTCACGGCCCCATCTGATTCACCCTCATGTAAAGGTTAATGGATCCAGGAATTACTGGAGCAAATAGACCTTACCCATGGACCCTGCTGACAAGGCAGCCCGTGAGGACTGCAAGTCTAGTGTTTGTCTTTGTCCACCAGATGCCTGCCACTACCGGATGGGTGTCCCTGTGGATTCAAGGGAGGGAAAACTGCTGTCTGCATCATCATTAGCTGCAGATTTTCACCTTTATTTAATATGTTTAATTCATTATAAAAGCTGTGGTTGTATCTTCATATTTCAGTAGTTTCAGAAAAATGTGCGTTAAAAGGCATTAAAAATCCCACAGAAAGCAATTTGCAGGATTTGGAGTTTCTACTTGCCTTGACTCAGATCTTCAAGTAGAGACCCTTCCTTTTCACCCTTTGCCTTGCAATTTCAATGACAAGAAATGTGCCATGCTTCTCACACTGGGACCATGCAACGTTAGCATCATACACGCACACCCCCTCCCTCAGCAACAGTTCTTTTTCAACAGAGAAGCAAAACGTACATGGTTTGACACTCAGATTTAAGCTGTTGGTATAAACCAGCTCGTTGTGTATCATGGTGTGATTACAGTGCGATTCTGGCTGCAACAGCTGAGACTGGCATCTCCTGAACCTGAGCTGCCGAGACTATGGGAGTGTAAAGAAACAATGGGATCATAGAATCCTAGAATAGTATAGATTGAAGTGACCTTTAAGATCATCTGATTCCAACCCCCTGCCATGAGCAGGGACACCTTCCACTAGACCAGGTTGCTCAAAGCCTCATCCAACCTGGCCTTGAACACTTCCAGGGAAGAGCATCCACAACTTCTCTGGGCAACCTGGGCCCTCACCACTCTCACAGTGAAGAATTTCTTCCTAATATCTCATCTAAACCTACTCTTGTCCAGTTTATAACCATCCTCCTTGTTCTATCACTTCCTACCCTTGTGAAAAGTCCCTCCCCAGCCTTCCTGTAGGTCCCCTTCAGGTACTGGAAGGACACTAGAAGGTCTCTCTTGAGCCTTCTTTTTCCAGGCTGAACAGCCCCAACTCTCTCAAACTGTCCTCATAGGAGAGGTTTTCCAGTCCTTTGATCATCCTCATGGCCTCTTCTGAACTTGCTCCAGTAGGTCTATAGCCTTTTTATGTTGGGTGCCTCAAAAGTGGATGCAGTACTGCAGGTGGGGTCTCATGACAGCAGAGTAGTAAACATTGTCATCTTCCTCTACCCCTCACCCTTGGACAGATCTGGGTCCCCATAACAGCAGCGATCTGAGCTCTGGGTCTCAGACTCCTACCTGACTTGTTGTTTCTCCCTGCTCTCAGCACCTGAGATCTTGGTGCTGTTGTGAGGAATCTCCACAAAGAAAATGGACAAAAACAAAAGGGATAAAGTGAGTGGGACAGTGAAGGGTAGTCGGGTTGCGTGAGCTCTGCTGATTCATAAGGCATTGTGAAAAATTTAATATCGTGCATAGCAAGTTTAGTTTGCTCTCCAGTACCTAACACTCCCTTCTATAGAATCGAGCAATTTTGTGCCCGAAAATTGAAATGTTGTGCATTTTCAGGATTTTTCAAAAATTTTTTTTCCAAGTGTGGCATCTTTTCAACTTTGAGACAGAATCTCCTTTAGTTGATTGCCATCAGTGTTGTACAGTGAACAAGACAGGCAGTTTGGGTGTGATGCTGGCAACACCAGCTAGTAATTTATACCATATTACACAGCAGGGCAGGAGCAGCTAATGAAGTGCTACCTAAGTAAATAGTAATTTGTGCGGCTCCGTTTAAACCTTTGGAAGTATTTCCAGCAGAGCATATAGCACTAATGAATCTCATTATTACAAATTGCTGAACAGAGCCAAGTGTACAGGGAGACCTTGCCAGTCAGCCCTCTGCAGCCACAAATCTTGCAGCTGTAACGTAGCATGGACATAGCTTGCACCATGAAAAGGAAGAATTCCTCGAGATGAGCTCTGTGAAGTCAGTCTGCTCAGATGGAACATCCCTCTCTCCTCCTCTGCTATCTGCCTGTCATCCTGAATATCTCCAGCCTCCAGTCTTCCTCTTTCTCCCCAACGTCATTTTTACCGTCTGTTCTCACATTCTTTTCTCTCCAGGATTAGCTCTTTGATTTTTTTTTTCTTTTTTTCTTTGCTCCCTTCTCCATCTCTACTGAATCAAACCAAGCAAATATAATATATATATATGTATAAAAAAATACAGATCATCCCCTGTCCAGTTTTCCTAGCTTCTTTGCTAGAGATAATGCAGAAACAATCAAGCCAAATAAGATCAGTCTATGAGGTTTCTATCACTTTTTTTCCTCCTCTTCACCTTATTAATATTGCAGCTGTCTCACTCTATAATCTCATGCATTAACTTTACCCGGGCATGCAGCTCTGTGTTGATTCGTTTATTTTAATCAAAGTTTTGCCTTTTGATATTTTTCCCTGTCTGGACTGGAACAGAGAAAATGAAATTTCAACAGAAAACACACACACAAATCGTTAATATTTGACCTCTGGAAAGAACTCATTTATTAAATATATTTTCATCCCTTAAGGGTATTCAGAGACATAGTTTCTTTGTCTGTTACTTTGGCGGTAATACTAGAGCATTTCCCCATGGGCTTCTCTAAGTGATCTCAAGTGTACACTAATAGCCCTTTGCCTTTGGCTTTCATGAGTATAACACACACTTATTCACAGGATCCCCTTTGGGTAATTTGGAGGTTTTTTGCTGATGATTTTTTTTTTTTTAATTTTTGGGTTTTTCAGGGGTGTTTGTTTTCTATTTTTTTGTACAACTTACAAGAAGACGGTTTGTTACTTTTTCAATATGAAGTATAGGAGCCTCCTGCTACAGCTCTGGAGTTTTAACAGATGGAAAATATTAAACCTTCACACATATATATATATTTCAAAGTGTAAAAGGATTGATTGCCACAGAGCAAGGCACTAAAAGCTTGTTGTTGGTTTTTCTCATACTGAAGCATGTTTCCTTCCCGATGGTAAATGGCTCCAGAAAGACACTGACATACTGATTGTCTACTCATATCATTCTGGGTGGCAGATACCCTTATAGACAATTTAGAGATTGAAGAACCTGGAAGTACATACTAAAGAAAATTAAAAATCCAATCAAAACAACATAATAAAAATAGGAACCAGAATTGCAATTGCTACACTAAGCACTAAAGCTTGAAAGAGGGTGTTTCAACAAGCTGTTTGTCAGTTTAATGGAGGAAACCTTCTCCATTCCTGGTGGAAAAGGGGATATTTCTGATGAAGGAGGACATGTGATCATGTCATGAAGTGACGTTGGTGGGCTCACACGGCCAAATTCAAGGGCTCCTAGTCCAGTGGGAATTTTAAAATTACAGAATTCGTAGCAAGAATAATTTCCACAGCTCAAAGTTGATGGCCTTCTCAGCAACGTGGGTTATGGGATGTTTCTAGTCCTGAGGTTTCAGATGGTAACACAAGACTTTTCACATTGGAGAGATCTTGGCCTGTTGGGGAAGACTGGCTAGTTTGGTCATGCTGGTATGGATTTATATCCTCTTCTCTGTTCCCCTCAAAAATTATATGCTTTCACTATATAAAGTGACAACCTCTGGTAAAATCAGACCAATCTGCATATACCAGTTTATGCCAGAGGAAAAAAGAAAATGCAAGTAGCCACCTTCCTACCTCACCCTCCTTCCCAGATAAAACCCCAACCTCAACTCAGATGTCCTGCAAGACTAGCACTTCGCTTGCACTGCCTCAGTTACAAGGGAATTGCTGGGGTCTGGAGTCAGTGTTTCCTCATTTCAGAGCTGCCCAAGCTACACACATGCCACATCTTTTCAGGGGTGAAAGAAGCAAGAGATATGTGTGTGGCACTGAGTCCATGAAGCAGAAATTAGCAATGATTTCTAAGTTTTCTTGGTTAAGCTCTCATCGGATCTCACCAGCCCACGCTTTCCTTCCTTCCACCCCATCTCTCAACAGTCAGTTCTTTCTTGAGATCTATTAATATCCTGTGATTTACCTACATATAAAGCATATTACTTTCTGATTCCCACTGGGCATATGGAACAGATGTCCCTTTTCAAGGCATTTATCAGTAATTACAAATAAAGTAGTGTAAATAAATTTTCCAAGACCTTAAATTATGCTCATTAACTTGAAGCTAGTGGGATGTGGGATCAATTTTAAATCCACCAGCCTATAAATTTGATGACGAAAAGGCTTGGTTAGGTCCACTAACCAAGCTTTAACAAGTGCTTAACGAGCTTTAACAAGTGAATGTAGAGCCAGTACAACAGGGCACTCTAGATATTTGAGGCAAAGCTCATCAGGATTTTACTAGGAACTTTGCATGAACTAGGAACATGACTCAAGCTCTCATATTTTTACTGCAGACATTACTCAACTTAGTCTTGTTTGTTCCTTTAAAGGGGCTGCTATTTTAGAGCCACAGGGGAGTAAAGCCTTCAAGGAACACCCTGTTCAAGGGAAATTATAAGAAAACACAAATGTTAAAGTTCTGCTTCTGGGGAGAGATGATATTTTAACCTGTGAACTACCCAGGTATTTTTCATTGCACGTGCATCAGGTGCTTTAGATAAAAGTACATCTGGAGACTGTGAGTCCCGTGTTTCCTTAGAGCCCTTCTGGTTAGAGTTGTTGGGGAAAAAAACAACAGATAAAAAAAAAACCCACCAAAAATCCCCAACAAAACAGAAAACAGCAGCTGTTTCTATTTTAGTAGCTTTATTTCTGTTCATCAGGCTCATTTCTTCAAGCTGATCTTTGCAATGCTGTTTCTTCCTTCTACTCCCCATAGGAAAGTCTCAAAATCCAGTGAAATATTTATAACCACATATACACACATGTGTATCTTTTGCCACAGATTCTTTTGCCTTGAAGACTGGAAATAGCTCAAGAGAATAGCTTAATCCATGGCTGGCTGTTAGTAAAAAGAAGAGAGAAGAGGCTGATGGACAAAGAAATGTTATTAGCCTTCTCAGTTTCTCATCTTCAAGGAGGACATGTTTAATGGTCTACCTCAAACTTATCTCAGATACTCATGATAATTGACATGTATTTAATATGCTAATTTTCTGTTGTTGGATCTTGGATGAAGCTACAGAGGAGATGAGAAAGGATTAAATACATATCAGAGAGACAAAAAAGGTACATCTAGTGCAGGAAGGAGAAGCAGACTTTAAAGTCTGTGGGAGGTATGCCTGTTTCCCCCAGCTTGGAATTTGTATCAATTTAATTCTTTTTAGGACTGCATATTAACAAGGCTTTTTTTTTAATAGTGCAGCTTTAAGCAAGTAAGTCAATGAGCATTCTGTAACAGAACTACTGTGTTATACTTTAGCCCTCCATGTCATGATCAATAATAAATCACCAACTCCACTGCTCAGTGTAAAGTGAAAGTACATTTCTCTCAAAAGACTATCTGTCTAATACAGGAAAACATTTTTTTTTATTATTATTATTTTTTCCCTTGATATATACTTAGAACAGATAGACAAGTAGATTCTGTTTTGGTAGAATTAAGTCTCTCCATACATCTATAATAGATATAAAAGTGAAGAAAGGGATATTAATTCAGGAGGATTTTCTATGGCCACATCCAAGAATGAAAGACATCCTGGAAAATTCCAAGATGTGTTTTTAAATATCATCATCCAGTGCAAGGTGCCTAAATTGACTTTAGAAGTACATTGTTGTTATTAGGAGTTGCTATAATAAGCAGAATCAACCAGCAGTCATTTCCTAATGGGGTTTTATAATTGCTTGTGGGATATTTCTGTTTTTTGGCTCAAAGCCTTTTATCCTTGTTGCTAACAGGAAAAAGTGCAATAACCAGTAGCTGCAGCCTACTGTGGAGGACACCATCCAAGTTAGGAGAATATGTAATAAGCAGTTTTGATTCATATTCTCTTACTCTTTAGAAAATAATTCTAGTCTTTAAAGGCTCCATGCACCACTTAACTCAGTAATTGGCAAGAGGGGATGGAAATACAACATTCTGCAAGCAAAGTTGCACATTTCAGATTACTCTGTGCAGAGAGCAGGCACTCTTTGTCACATATTCATAACTTCTTTCCGGTATTCAATAACTATTTGATATCAGCCAGTCGGCAGAATCTTTTTCTGCCTTGCAGGGAAGGATGCTGCCTTCATGGTCTCCAGAGCACAATCGTAGAATCATAGAATGTTGTGAGTTGGAAGGGACCCACAAGGATGATCAAATCCAACTCCTGTCCCTTCACAGGACAATCCCAAGATTCAGCCCATATGTCTGAGGGTACATGTTGGCCAAATGCTTCTTGAATCTTGTCAGGCTTGGTGTCATGAGCACCTCCCTGGGGAGCCTGTTCCAGTGCTCCACCACCCTCTGCCTCAAAACCTTTTCCTCATAGCCAACCTTAACCTCCTCTGGCACATCTTCCTGCCATTTCCCCATGTCCTATCATTGATCACCAGAGAGAAGAGATCAGCGCCTGCCCTTCCTCCTCTCCTTGTGAGGAAGCTCTAGACCACAATGAGACCTCCTCTCAGTGTCCTCTTCTTCAGGCTGAACAAACCAAGCGACTTCAGCTTCTCCTCATATGGCTAGTTGAGTGTGTTACAGCACAGTTACTTGGGGCTCTTCCACATCACATTTTATGAGTTAGGTTGGGCAGGAGTTGAATGATTGCAGAACAGGGTAACACAGGATCTTTTCCAGTCCACAGGAAGGAGATTTTTCACATGAAGGTGCCCACAGGCTAGAAGGATCACAAAAATGTCTATTGTCAGGACAGCTCCCACCTACCATAGGCTGCAGCAGTCTTCAGAAAAATCATTGCGAATAGGCCATATCTCCCTAACTTTAGGTGTTTACAGTGTCAGTGTCTCTGCTTGGTACGCATAGGTGTTTTAGTTCTGACTTTATCTCATCAAATATAAGCATCTGTGGTAGGGTGAGAAGGTTCATAACCTAAATGCCACTGTTCACTAGCTCACCATTGAATATCAAGTAAGCTGGGGTCTTTTAGAAGAAAAGAAAGATATCATGCAGTGTAGCTTTAGCTGTTGTCATTTTTTATCCCATACAGAAGATTTCATGCCAATATGCAAAGCACAGCAGATCCTCATTTGTGTGGCTTCCAACTGCTTTCTGCTCTTTCAAAAAGGCTAAAATTCAAAGGAAATCATCTGACCTTAAATGTGTTATTGTGGTTTGCTAATATTACCCTTGTGTTTTCAGTAAAACTCACAGTTATTGAAAGCAAAGCCCCTGTAGAACTGACAGTCTCTGTCAATGTACTTAACCTTCTGTAGTCATTCATGAGTTTATACTCCAATAAGAGTATTTTTAAGGTAGGAAATCTTGCTTTCTAGATCACTGACCACATGGAGAGCCTTTTGTTGACATTATCTACAACTGTATCTTCAGGGAAGACAGTGAGTTCATAAGCCAAAAGGTTTGTGAAATTCATATCCAAAAGTGAAAGAAGCAAGCAAGAAGAGAGAGAAAACATTCCTGACAGGACTAAGTTCAATTTTACAAAATGGAGACGAAAAATAATTCAGAGGGAATTAATGCATCAGGGAATTTAAAACTTGAATTAAATTGGATAGTTTCTCCAGCACTTACATATTCTTCATGGAGAGTTCAATTATGGTGAGATTATTAATTTGTTAAGTGATTAATATAAGATTATATTAGAACAGATAGATTTCTCATTACAAATATCTTGTCTCATCTCTGCCAACTACATTGTCAAATCTTGGGATGTTTAAGTTCTTCCTGACAGAAAGAGAAAACTTTCTATTCTTCTAGACAAATATGATATTTGTTAGGAAGCACACCTGGATACCTGGAATATAATTTGAGCACTGCAAATTAATTTTCAGTTGATGAAAGATGTCACGTATGTCCAGTGGATCTTGGGAAAAGTTCTTTACCTCTGTCCGTCTGATTATTTAACAAACAAATTGAATCACAGTATCACAGAACCACAGAATGTCAGGGATTGGAAGGGGCCTCGAAGATCGTCTAGTCCAAACCCCCTGCCAGAGCAGGAACCTAAATGGGATCACACAGAAAGGCATCCAGGTGGGTTTGGAATGTCTCCAGAGAAGGAGACTCCACAACCTCCCTGGGCAGCCTGTTCCAGTGTTCCATCACCCTCACTGTAAAGAAGAGACAACTTCTCTGGTTCATCATGCTTTTTCCTTAATTATATTGTAATCTCTTTGGGGAAGGTGTGACAAGATGGCACATTGTTTAGAAAAACCCAAAAGCCTGGTGAATTCAGGTTAGACATAGTTAACATACAAAGCTAAAATCAAACAAAATCTGAGTGGGTTTCCTTTTTTTTTTTTTTTTTTTGGAAGCAGAATAATATTAGTAATGGAATTTTAATTGATTTTTGGTTTAGTCTAATCAGGCCTCAAGAATTTTATGTTAAAGTATGATCTGATCTAAGTCAGACAAAATGCAGTCCTGCACTTTTACTGGGTGAATTTTTAGCCAACCAAGCTTCAATCAAGCTCCTTTGAGGAACGATTGATCCACTGATTGGTTGCCTCCTGACTGAAATCCGTGGCTGAGCTTTCTAAGGAAATCCTGTGAGTTTCAACTCACCAAGTTGTCATAGTGTCATCTAAATGTCTGGATTTGCCTTTGTCAGGAAACACCTCCTCCCGTGATGTCTTGATACATGGCATATATTGGGGAAGAAAAGGTGAAGGCACTATTATAAACTAAAAGTAAGGAAGACGTGAAATGCTGTCTGGGTGGTGCCAAAGCTTTGTCTTTAAGAGCATACTTGAGTCAAAGGAGAAAATCAGAGACAGAGAAGAGGAGGATCCATAAGATAGCACAACCAATCTTAACTTAAATACTGGAGGCAATGGGGAAAACCTCCCTCTGATTCTGCTCATTTCTTGTTGGTCCATGACCCATACTGATGTAGATTCACATCTTCATAGCCTGATTTATTTCCTACGTGAGTAATCCTCTCCCTGGAGTCATCAATACTTTTTTCCTTGCTTGAAGTGAAGAATTTATCCCAGACTTTATAATTAAAGGAGAAGAATTTCCAGTGTAATATTTCCCAAGGATATTTGTTCTTTTCTGAGATAAAGATCAAAGGTTGTTTTACTAGAATTTCCAAATTTCCTTTCCTCACAGGTTGACCTAGCCTATTTTGGATTTTAGTTGGGGTGTTTTGGGGTTTTTTTGTTTTCTTTTGTTTGTTTGCTTTACAAAAGGGCTTCTGATGTTAATTTTCCATCACATCAATTTGCAGAATTTTTTCACTTTCCATGCACTTTAATGTCTTAAAAACTGGCCAAATTCCTCACTGATCTATGTATTTAAGATGAGAGTATTAAAAAAAAAGAAAAAAGAAAACAAAAAAAAAAAAGGAGAAAGATAAATGTAATAATTATGAAGTAGAACATTTTCAGCCTTTAATCCGGCATTGTTTTAAACTTCCCAATGAAATTCTAAGGGGAAAACGACAAATTAATTTGCTTACATAAAACTCACTTTTTATTAAAATTGAGCAAGGTCTGGGAGAAACATAGAAACATTTATGCAATTTCTCTTTTCTTGCCTGGGTAGTTAGGACAGCTCGTGACTGCCAGAGCCTTAGCAGCCTGACAGTGAGAGATGGCCAAAAATGATGAGTATGTTATAAGAGGTAGGTCAACATGTCCCACCTCAGGTCTGAGACCTACCTGACACAGTGCAGAGTGCAGCAAAGGGTTTCCCAGTGTCTGATGCATTCTCTGACGTAGCTTTATGACTTCCACCAGTACTGGGGAAGGAAGCAATGGTTCCCTCAGTCGTCCCATACACCAAACTGGCCTTTTAAAAGAATGATGGTATTTGTACAGTGCCTGCTATTCCAGACCCATTTTTCCTGGCCTGTAAGTACTACCATAAGCATGATTAACAATATTTATTATAAGTGCACATTATATTATGCATTTTATGAGGCTTCTACAAATTCATGGTCTTTAAAGCATGCATTTCAACTGAAATTCCACCTAAGCCAAAACAACATGAGAATTATTACACTGCAACACCAAGAAAAAAGAAAGAAAAGGGATTTTATTTTTCAATAACACTTTATTTTCTTCAGATGGAGTCACAGGGGATCTTTTTATTTGGCTACAACTGCTTTCACTATAATTTTCCACTCATCTCTCTTCTCAGGGATCATATTTGGGTTGTATATACAAAGACTGCACCTCTTGTCAGTGGTATGCAGCCACTTCTGGGGTGGAAACTGGCTTTTAATTCACATGCCATTCTATATTGGAATTACCCACTGGAAACTGTAGGTCAAAATTATGTGACAGTATGTTTTCTGTCTTTTTTATGTAATCTATTTTTAGAGACCAGTGTCCAATTGCTCAGTCAGCTACAAAAATATTTATTTTTATTATAACATTCAAAAGTTTTTAGATAAGGGAATTAAGCTGATGGGATGCATGTACAAATTAGTAAGCTCTTTGATATATTATCACATGGAAAATGAATACTTAATTTGAAAAAGCTAGAGATTACAGAAGACATTTAAAAGTGGGTAAGGCACTGATTTAAGGGGAGATATTGAGATAAGATCAGTAGCTGCTGAATTTGAATTGGCAGTACAAACTGACACTAATCTTATTTAGTATTTTTATAATGCATTATTTTACCTTGGTGCACATTCAGGAGGTGTTGGGAGTTCAGAAGAAGAAAAGGATATCACTGAGGAAGAATAGTTTTACCCACGTTAGTGAAGCAGCAAATACATTTCCTAACAGAAATACCAGGTTATTCACTTAGGGACTAATAATTTCCACTGTAAAATGATACCTCGTCTGCTGAAATTGAGAAAGAAAAAAAGCTTGTGTGTACTACAGTGACTATAAATTATTAATGTGCAGGGTCATGAAAAGATGCATGTGGCCATAGGATGTGGTAGGCAAGATATTTCTGGTGCTAAGGAAGGACTACTGCCCTTGTATCAGATACTATGGGGACCTCAGGGTAATTGTATGTCATTCTGCACCACAAAAGTGAGCTCAGGTAAGAGCAGAGCTTAACAGACCTACTGGCATGATGGGGAGAGGGGAGAAGTCACCTGAAGGCAGACATTTATACCTGCTGAAATCTGTAGCTTAGCACTGAAACGTGCTATCTGGCTTCATATGAGCTAGCTCAGATAATGGAAATACTGGCAGTGCACGGATAAAATTCCAGCATGGAAATTCATCTGTTTACTTTCTAGAGTAAAATGTCAAAAACACAGCTCATGTCCTGGAACTTCAGCAGAGTCACTAACATAGAATCATAGAATCGTTTGGTTGGAAAAGACTTTTGAGATCATTGAATCCAATTGTTACCTATCTACTACTAAACCATATTTTTGAGCACATCATCTACCTGTCTTTTAAATACCTCCAGGTGGTGAATCAACCACCTCCCTAGGCAGCCCTTTCCAGTGCCTGAGAACCCTTTCAGTGAAGAAATTTTTCCTGACATCCAATCAGTCCCTCCCTTTGTGCTACTTAAAGCCATTGTCTCTTGTTTTATCACTAGTTACTTAGGAGAAGAGACACACTCTCCTCGCTACTACCTTCTTTCAGGTAGTTGTACAACAACCAATGACTAAGGTTGTTTCTACATGGCATGGTAGCGTAGCAAAAAAAAAAAAGGCTGAGAAGAACTGTTTATCCCTAAGAACAATAACAGGGTGAGAACAAACAGTTATAACATGCTCATTAATAAATTCATGATAAATTGGATTAGGACTGTCCAGAGTAGACCATCTGACTAGGTTTAGGTGGAGCCTGATCAGATGGCAAGCTGGCAATAGCAGAGGACAGGGCACTAATGCAGATGTCCTTTTAAATGTGTACTTCTAAATAAATCACAGCAACAAACACACTTCAAGAAAAGTATCTCAGCCTCTTCTTTCCAGTTCTTAATTCTGCTGGACTCTACACTGCTCCTGTGACGGTGCTCCCCATATAGTTTTAGTGATACCTGGGACATGTTGTGGAATTATTTCTTTTCACTTTCATTCCTTTATGGGGGAGTAAAAATGTCTCTTTAAGTACAGTAAAATAGCCAAGATGTATGATTACGTGACAGAGTTATCTTCAAGAGGTGATTGTACCCAAAGATTCAGGAAAGTACCTTCTTCCTAATATCATAGTTTGAACTGTTCACAGCTACTGAGAATTGTGAATCTGTTCTGGTACCAGCTGTTCTCAAACCAGCCTAGAGAAAACATGACTCATACACATGAGATTTGGATTATGTTTGGTTTGTTTCTTTGTGTGATACAAAACCAGTATTTTAGTAAAAGAATCTGACACCTTTGTCTTCTTTGCATAATTTGTTAATTTGTAAATTCATCTTACTTTCAAGACTGTCATATCTGAGTGGGTTTTGTTTAGGATAGTTATCTCTGTTTTCCCAAGTTCCCATATAGATTGATTCATTGGGATTTCAGTACATCTTACCTGTGCATTAGATTTCATGGGTAATACTTAGAGGAAGGCAATTTATTTTATTTAATGATACAATTACAAAGGTATCTTGTTTATTACGTTTGTGCCCACATCCACATCAGATGTGTCTTCAGGAGAATTAGTATCATTTCTCTCATTTGGGATCTGTAACTTTATGCCTCAATTATTCTGTGCTATTGCAGAAGTAACATTGCCAGGATCTCTACTAGATGGGGACACCAGGTAACTTAAAGAAATATTTAATACCCTGGCATTTTCAGCTGCAGAGTACTTGGTCCTATTATTAATCAAGGCTCCAGAGCCTTATCTATCTCCTGATTAAAAATTTCAGCAGAAGAGAATCATGCAAGCTTTGAGTACAGTATTTTTAATTAGGGGCAAATTCAGGGTATCACTATGCATTACTCCTTTAGTAAATGTAATTAAAGAGGTGATCTGTAACAAACTCACTTGGAAAAATACTTATCTTTAAATCCTAGCAGCCTGCTCTTGGAAAACAGACCAAAAGAAATGGGGCATAAAAGATACCCCTCATAATTCTGAATGGGAAGTGTTTTGTGGCCATTGTTGCAACCTGAAAGCTAAACATCTTTAGGGATCATGGGTTTGGTCACAGCACGTAGTATGCAAAGGTACACTCACACAGTCTTCATGCAAGCTAGAAGTATGTGGAAAGTCATTTCAGTTTAAAAAACACTTTCTGAATTATCTGTAAAAGGCAGTAGAATTTGCTGTTCTAAATATGAACTCCTAGCTTAAACTAAATCATCTAGGCTCCTGGTGGGAAGAGAAAAATTCCTTTAATTAGGGATTAATTGTATCCTGTGATAAGTCTTTGAGACTGGTTATTGATGCTGACTGTGTGATGTACCACACATGGCAACTAGGTTCCCCTAAGACATTTCATGAGGCAAAGAAAGAAGAGTCTATGTAACCAAAAAGATTAAGCAACTGAATGCTTTAGAAAGGAATTTGTTCCATCTTCAATCAGAAGCCCCTCTGGCCTGAATATATTACTGATTTCTGCAGTGGCTCATACAGCTTTCTTTGGGCTGATGCTTCCCTCGGCTTTCCCTCCTCTCATCGTAGGTTTTTTCCACTGTAAAAAAGCTCCCAAAACCAACAAAACAAAACAAAACAAAAACTATTCAAAGATGAAACATGTTGGTTTTGTCCAATTTCCATGGTGGTAGGGACATCACCATGGAGCACAACCTGTAAATGAAGGGTGTATGATACAAAACTGGGATGGGAAGTGTCTCCAAAATGATAAGGATTTTAGCTGAGATAATGTATTTAAATATTACAAGCCCATTATAATGGGAAGCATGTGCAGCAAAATCAAATTAATGTTATTTTGCTAATTTTACTACTGTTCCTCACCACTGATTCATTTTCCATAGTCTGTTTGGAGCTGACTGGTATGACCTTGAGTTTTAGGAGCCAACACAGGAGTTTTTACCCAATGCATACTTCAGAGGTTCTCCATTGCTAGAGGGAACAGTAGCTTAATATAGTCTTACAGTCAGGTTAGAGCAGCTGAAAAAGCTAGAACACCTCAGCTTCCAATTAACACTTTTCAGACAAGATGCTATAAATGAACACGTTAGTGTTCCCGGTTCGTTACAGCATGAAGAGTAACAGGGACAGCATCTTAGCTGAGGAGGCACTAAGTAGGGCCCAAGGAACAGTAAACTCCCTGATTTTTGTGAAAAGATATCTAACTACACTCACAGAGTAGCTGAGATGTCTGAAGGCACTGGTTCACAGAGAGTTGATGGAGGATACCGGACCTGGTGTGTTGGATATACTCCGGATGTAAGTACACACCAAGTAAATACTGTAAGTAAACAGGAGAGCTTGCCTGGAAAGTAGCCACTATTGTTATTATTTTCATTGAGTCATTGGAAGTAAAATGAAAATATACATGAGCTTCAAAGAAGGTTATATGGTAACTTACCAAAAAGTTCAGGCTGTGGTTCTGAAATCTGTATTTTGAACTATTAATACCATATTTTAAAAGTTGCATCAATGCAATGGAGCGTACTCATTACCTGAAGACATTCACCTAGTTAAAATTTGTTCAAAAATTGACTGGAATAACTTTGCCATAACAAACTGTATGTCAGACAGAAGTTGTCCAGCCCTGTTATTTTAAGTTTCTATTTAAGCCAACACCACATGAAGACAGCATGAACTCCTGTTTCTTTGAATAAGTCAACAGAAACATGATGACACATTCAAACGTGATCACTGGCTAGTGATATAGTAGTTGAGATAAAGTCTTGAGGACCACAAGATCATAATTTGATCTTTCCTTCCTCGTCAGTGGCAAAAGGGGGCTGGACTGGAAAGCTAAAGAGCACTTTACTGCAGATATGGGTGGAAAGGGGAGCAGTCACAGGCACCAACCATCTTCATTATACCGAACATTCTTGGTATGCTCCTGCTCCTGGCAGTTGTTTGACATGAGATCCTAAATTTCTTTGGGAGAATTGTCCCTACAAGTGTGGAAAATAATAATTTAATTTATTGCATTTTTTTTTTTTTTCCAATTTAAAAAGGTAAATAATTAAAATGAACTTTTAACAAATCCATGGCACCTTAAGGTAAAGGGAAAAACATTGTTTACCTCACCAGGAAAAATGCTTTCAAAACCAATCATTCCTTTTCAGTTAACCAAAATGAATTCAGGGAATTAGGATGGAAGCTGCAGGAAATAAAAAGAGGGTGAGAATGTACTAAGAAAGTACAGCAGTAGATCAGGAGCTACTTCAAATTTGGTCAATTTGTGTAGGTTTTTTGCATAAGGTTTGCTATATATGGGTTTGAAGACTTGACTTTCTTCATATAATTTTCATGTTACTCCACAACAACAGGGACAGGCATGTAATGATACACCCCTAACACCACTTACCCAATGTTCAGTGCTCCCTAGTTCAGGTGCTTTCTTAACCAAAGATGTTATCCATATGCTTAATAGACTTTGATAGAAATATACATATTTTTTTCTTCCATTATTTTTCTACTCATATTTTGTATGCATATAGACATTTAGCACCCACTCTCTTCTATGGTAATGATTTTCACAGTGCAGATTCATGTGACCGAAAAAAAACCCCGAAAACAAACAAACAAACAAAAAACCTTTGTGTTTCAGACTTGCCATGTGATACTTTCATGTGACAGTCTGTCATTCCTGTATCAATGATCTGGGTGTGGAAAAAAACACCAAAAAATCAACCAAAAATACCCCAAACTACCACCACCCTCCCCAATTTATCTAAAAAGAACATGGAAGGGAGCTGATCCACACACTAATTTGGTGGTATAAACAGTATTGGAATAAATCAGCCTGCACCCCTCCTTAAGCTGAGGCACCAGAAGAAGAATAACAAAGGGCTGTATATGATGGAGTTTCTGTCTGTGAACCATTGATTGTTCCTTTAAAACATAGAATTTCCTACCCCTGCTTAACGGTGTGTGCCTGAATTTTGCTCTCTGTCCTCATTGGAGAACACGGTGCAGCCAATTATCCCAGTGTTGATGCCTAACTGGGAGCTAGACCCTAGATGCTACTAAAGTTTGTTCATGATATAAAAGCAGGAGGTAATATTAGTGTAGAAGGGGAGGGAGAAAGAAATAAGTGATCCTGAGGACAACAAAGAGTTGAAATGTAATATTCAAAGTCATGCATTTGGGGATGAATATTAAAGAAAATGATCCTACTATCGTATAATTTAGCCCATATTATCAGAGACAGCAAGAGGGAAATGAGCCAAGGATTAGGATGCTGAAGAGCTGAGTTCCAATCTTCTCTCTGCAAATGGTTTAATGTATGCCCTTAGGTAAATTCTCTACCTTCTCTCTTACAGCTTCTCTTTCTGTATTAACAGGATAATAATATTTAGATGAGCTTTGCAAGGACTAATTAGTTAATGATTATAAAGTGCTTGAATATGTAAAGTGCAATGCAAGTGCTAGGGATTATTATCATCTTGGAAATAATGAAGAATGTTTATTAGTTAGTTATTGTGATAATTTCTTTTAAACCTCTTTATTGCTAAGTGTGTAAGAGGCTGTCATCCATAAAGTGGGTTTTACAAAGGGATTTAAAAGGGAGAGGGTGGAGAAATGGTTAGGAGGCACAGATATATTTTTAACAGGGAGTTTTAACTCTATAACCATGCCAGTTCCCACCTTAATATGGCAGCTGATAGTCCAGACTGGAGAACAGTGAACAGCAGCTTTTTCAGCCTCCGGTTGGTGTTTTGCCACTTCTGCTCTGTGACCTTGCACTGCCTAGTTGTTGGGTACAACAACTCTTTAACTGTGTGGTGCTCTACATACTGCTCCTCTGCAATCTGTTAAGGGTTCTCTCTGGGTCACTGTAATAAGAAGACAGTGGGATGACAAAGATAAATATGTTGTTGGGTCTAGACTATGAAGTCTGAGTCTATCTGGGAGCTGGGTAGGGATGCTTATCAGGAAGTTTTATTGACAGAATCACTGAATAATTGTGGTTGTGGCATCTCTGGAGATTGCATAGTCCAACCCTCTGCTCAAAGTAGGATCAGCTATAGCAGGATGCTCAGAATTATGTACAGTTGAGGTTTGCATATCTCCAATGATGGAGACTCCACAATCTCTCTGGGCAATCTGTTCCCCTGTTTGAGCACCTTCACAAAACAACAACAACAGCAACAACCACAATGTTATTTCTTGTTTTTAAATGGAATTTACTTTATTTCAATTTGTGTCTATTGCTTCTTGTTCTGTCATTGGGTACCACTGAGGAAAGCCTGGTTCTATCTTCTTCAGATCTTCCATCGTGGTATTTATACACATACCCTTCTCCAGGCTGAACAACCCTGGCTCTCTCAGCCTCTTTGAATGAGATAGTTTGCTCCCATAATGATCTTATTAGTTCTGTGCTGGACCTGTTCCAGTAAGTCTATGCCATTGTGTCCTGGGGAGCCCAGCACTGGACACCACTCCAGATGTGTCTCACTAGGGTTGAGTATAGGGGAAGGAAGGATCACCTCCCTTGACCTGCTGTCAATGCTTATGAGCTTAATGTGGCCCAGGAGGTTGTTGGTCTTCTTTGCTGCAGATGAACGTTGCTGGCTTATGTGCAATTAGGTATCTACCCAGGACCCCAAAATTCTTCTGTGCAAAGTTGATTTACAGTCAGTCAGCCCCTAGCCCATAATGGGGTGTGGGGTTATTCCTCCCCAGATGCAGGACTACAGATCAGGGACACATAAATCCTGAACTCTAAATAAAAGAATGTCTTCATTTTCAAGATTGTTTAGATCTTAATTTGATCTTGGCAGGTAAAATGCACAGACATGACTGGTTACCAGGGGAATGAGATAAGATCATACAATAATTCAGTCTGGAAGGGACCTTAGCTGGTCTCTGTTTCAACCTCCTGCTCAAACACTGCTGCTTCCACCTCTGAAAACTGCCTTTTTTGCATTGCAGTTCTGTCATGAGTTTTCTACATAGCCAAGCTTATCTCCTGATATGTATGTTGTTTTGCTGAGTATTTGACCATTCCCACCATTCTTGTGCTTGGAGGGTGCTGTCCTTAAAACACTGCTAGCTTTTCTAAACTCATTTGTTGTTCAGTGCTGTGTCACATGGGATCCCGTTGACTGGTTGACTTATCAAGTCAAATCCTGCTCTCTCAAAGTGTCGGTCTGCACTGGATTCCTCTTCCTCTTTATCCCCACAGGATCTTGAACTACACTAGGTAATCCTTACTAAAGCCAAGAATACTATTGATTATCACCTGTCTGCTTCACCCAGTGTGGCGGTTTCACTCTTGGCTTACAGCCAAACACAGTCCATCTCTCACTTTCCCCCTACCCACAGAGCAGGGGAAAGAATTGGAAGGGTAAAAATAAGAAAACTCATGTTGAGATAAAAACAACTCACTAATTGAAATAGAATATTAATTATTAGAACTGTAATAACAGAATACACAAATGGGTGATGCACAGTGCAATTGCTCACCGCCTGCCGACCGATGCCCAGCCTGTGCCAGCCAGTGATTCTGGAGCAGAGACAGTCCTAAAACTGCAATCCCGGAAGAGCCATCCAAACAATCCCTGAGAGAATACCCCTGTTTTCTGGTCAGCCCTGGTTAGTACACTGAACATTGATGTGATATGATCTGGAATATTTCATTGGCACATCCAAATGCGAGTTTTGGGCTTTGCTATTCACTACACTTCTCCCTCCCAGTCCTAATGCAGCTGTGAACCAGGCAAACATGATGACCTTGGGCTCCAACAGCAACTAATAACATTAGTACCTTATCAACATTCTTCTCATAACAAATCCTGTACTGAACCTAAAAAAATCCAGCTATTCTAACTACTAAGAAGAAAATTAACTCTATCCTAGCAAAACCAGGACACCCAGCTAAGTCCACCTGCACCACACCTAGAGCTGAGATTGTGCTAAAAGTTGTACATTAAACTGACTAGACGTTGGACACTTTGAATCTGAAAACCTTCTTCCAGGATGTTTAGACAAAGCTTATTTATTGCAGTTTTCTTTGTTGGGCCCGTTAGCTGGTGGATTGCACTGTGCAGGAGTGACAGTATAACTCCCAGAGTGAGCTGACACAGCATCATATTGAGCAGGTTTAGTCTTGCCAGTGCAGGATCTCTGCAGCGCTTTCCACGGCACAGTGTAGACATATGCTATATTTTCTCTAACATCCCAATCCTTCTAGGGCACTTTGCTATCAAACCCCCTAAAAGTATTTTAATACTTAACCTGTAAAATCTCTGCTTATCTTCCTCCTGCCCTCCCACCATCCCAAATAGAAAACTGCTGACAAGTCTCAGGATGAGATAAACTGGCTCATGAGGGTGAAGAGAAGGAAAGAGATTTAAGCTGACAGCCTTGATCTCCTTCTGCCATCCTTTTCCTCTAGACAGCCCTTCAGAGCTCCAGTACAAGCTGCATGTGGAACAACTTTTACATGACGGCATTTGCACTGCTGTATCCCTCCCATGAGCTTCTTAGGGAGGAAACTGGATTTACTTCCATTTCTCTCAACTTCTCTTCTGGCATTGCAGCCCAGCCCTCTGCTCTCCTGCACACACTGTCAAATAGTGACAGCACGATCTACAAGCGGCTTCTGAGACGGAGACTAAGCTTATAAGTGCCTTAAAATTTCACATGGAGATGGGCTTTCCATTGTAATAAGAGCTGACGGTACCTTTTTATAATCAAAATGCAAACTCCGTTCCACTGCTCACTGCTCAGGAGCACAATTGAGAGTGACAGAATTCATTACACAATGGAGACAGATGGAGGACTTTAAAAAGAACCATACATCAAGAGCGGAGGTCTGTGAGTGTGTAGATAGTGGGCAAAAAAGCTTAAAAACTTCAATCCCCTCCATGCTGCTGAAAATTACCAATCTTCTTATCTTGGCAAAACCTTATTATGCAAATAGTTGTCAAGTGGAACACTCAAATTGGCAAAATTACTTTATTGCAGCACTTTTTACACTTCCTCTAAGAAAAGTCTGTTTTGCTCCTGTGATAAGTAAATGATTGATTACTCTTGCTGTTTCAGAATAGTAGAGTGGAAAATGATGTAGTAACACCGTCAGTGGCACAGGCTCCATTTAAACTGAGGGATGTTTTTGGAAAGGAGTGTACCACTTAAAAATGGCCCAGTCAGTACCTCTTCTTTCTCCTGCTTAATGATTCTGGAGGCACAAAGGCAAGTGGGTAGGATGAGATTTTTTAGACACTAAACTATTCCTCCCTTTTGCTTGCACCATTATGGACTTCAGTTGTTTTCAAACAAAATATAGAACTTGCCAGCACTTCTTCCCTGCCCAAAGTAGTAGCAGCTTCAGTTTTTTTCTCCCTCTCAATAGTTTTTTCTGTGTTGCAAGATGGAATACTTCAGTTTCTCAGTTGTGGGCTCAGTGATGAAATGTATCCGTTACCTCCACATGAAGAGTATTATTGCCTTGGATTTTTTCTTGAGAAGGCAAGAACTGGAAATGGCTAATGGAGCAGAACTGCATACTCCCTCCTTCAGAAGTGTTCAGCCCTCCTCTCCAGAGCCATTTAAAACTGGCTGTTAAATCATGGGCACAGTATTGCCAGGTGCACCCACAGTCAGGCTTCTTGGCACTGACTTAGTACTGAATAATAAATGGCACCAGAGAGGAACCAGATAAAACATAGAAATACCTGAAACAGTCATTGCATTATTAAAGTGATTCTATGAGTATCCTAGAATCATAGAATGCTTTGGGTTAGAAGGGACCTTTGAAAATCATCTAATCCAACTCCCTTTCCATGGGCAGGGACATCCTTCACTAGATCAGGTTGATCAAAGTCCCAACCATCTTCACCTTGAACACTTCCAGTGATGTGTTATTGCTTCTCTAGGCAACCTCTGCCATTGTCTTGTCACTCTCATTACAAAAAAATTTCTTCTTTATGTCCAATCTCAATCTTCCCTCTTTTAGTTTAAAACCATTTCCCCTTGGCCCTATCACAACAGGGCCTGCTAAAAAGTTTGCCTTCGTCTTTCTTATGGACTCTTTTCAAGTACTGAAAGGCTTTAATAAGGTCTTCCTGGAGCCTTCTGTTCTCCAGGCTGAACAGCCCCAACTCTCTCAGCCTTTCTTCACAACAGAGGTGCACCAGCCCTCTGATCATCGTTGTGACCTCCTCTGAACACGCTTCAACAGGTCTATGTCTTTCTTGTATTTGGGACCCCAGAGCTGGAGGCAGTACTGCAGGTGGGAGGTGTCACCAGAGCAGAGTAGAGGGGCAGAATCACTTCCCTTGACCTGCTGGCCACGCTGCTTTTGATGCAGCCCAGGGCACAGTTGGCATGTTGCTGGCTCATGTCCAGCTTTTCATTCACCAACATCCCCAAGTCCTTCAGAAAATACTTTTCATTCTCTGATATCCCCAAGAAGGCTGCTCTCAATCAGCCATCCCTCAGCTTGTATTGATACTTGTGATTGACTGGACCCAGGTGCAGAACTGTGCCCTTGGCCTTGTTGAAGTTCATGAGATTTACAAGGGCCCTCTCCTCAATTACTTATGATAGGAGACAGTGCTTGCAAAAAGCCATGCTTCTTGATGTCCTATGAAGCTGTCTACAAGAGCAGATGCGATACACTAGTAATACAGATGCAGACAGATTCCAGATGCCTTCCAGGGCAATAAGGATTCCCAGCGGTGGTGTTGGGAGCAATCTGGAATGCAGATCACTGTTGAGAGTTTGCAACCAGCTCTGGAGCAAACTTGGCTCCAAGTGATTACTGAAAAACAGAGAGGGGGGAAGGAAAAAAGGGGCCTATTTTTCTCCTTACATCCCACTTGAGTTGCTGTAGGTGACACTAAAATGAGTGAAAAGAAATCACAGTATTCTTTCTTAGAGCAGGGAATGCAATAGCAACTGAAAAACATGCCTGTGGGCTAACATTACAACAGCTTTTTGGAGGGCAAGCAATGACCATTCATCCCCTGACATGCCTTCACAAGAAGAGAAATTCAGATTGCTTGTTTGTTCATCAAGTTGTTTGCAAGTTGCTATTGATGTTTTCCCCATTCCCTTTTTTTTTTTTTTTTTTTTTTTTTTTTTTTTTTTTATTTCTCTTACAATGTGATAAAAGCAGAAGAGTAGCTACTGACATTTTCTGGGCTGAACCAGCCTGGTCACTAGCTGTAGTAACAGTGGTAGAAGAGTCTCTGTGGATGTTTTGTGGCTTGTGTTACACAGCTATATATCTTCATTGAAATGAACTGAGTTCCACTTGCTTTTTTGTCTATTCATTGTCAGTCTTAGAGTGGCAAACCTTATCAGAAAGCTGTCTAATTCAGAGAGTATGTCTGTCCTTTTTGTAGCTAATCATTTTGGTAGATCTTTCCTTACTGATGTTGAATGTACATTCTCTTTTCCATCTTTTATGAACATCACTTTCCATTATCATTGTGGACATGGAAGATATTACCTCCATATGTTATATCTCACTCCACTGTCCAAGCAGTCTCAGATAGTTGTAAGTATGGTGTGCTCAGCATTTCTAACTCTTCAGATGCTTTCTTAACTGTGAGTGGTGGAGGGCTGTAGAGAGTTGACCTTGGTCAGCTGCCAGATGTGCATCCAGATGCTCTCTCACTCCTCCTCCTCAATAAGACAGGGTGACAAAATAAGATGAAAAAGCTTGTGGGTTGAGATAAAGACAGGAAGATCACTTACCGGTTACTGTCGTGGGAAAAAAAGACTCGACTTGGGGAAAATTAATTTAATTTATTGACAATTAAAATGGAGCTTGATGGTGAGAAACAAAGACAACCATTAAAACAATACCTTTCCCCCCACACACCTTTTTCTCAGGCCAAATTTCACCCCTTCACTCCCGACTCCTCTCCCCC